>NC_045430.1:31702540-32005040 GCF_902635505.1 Sarcophilus harrisii
TATATATGTATACATATGTGTATATTGAACTAATGGTGAAAATGCAGTAATAGACATTTTCATATGGCAACTTATTAAAAAAATGCTAATGAGGTTTGTAGAAGAATTATACTAGCACGACACAAGGATGCTCCTTTAAATGAGATCATAAGACGCTGGCTTATGTCATAAGACACAAGGCAGGGCTGCTGTTGAAGGCCTGCCAACACTTTCACCTGTTCCTATCTAATGGAAAACTGATACACCAGTGTGAAGTGCCTTAGGTAGTGCTAAAATTCAGGCCTTATTAAACATAGTACAGGAGCAACTTGACCAAGAGCATTTACAGCCTTCTCTAAGTCCTTGGAATTCCCTGTATTTGTTGTAAGAAAGAAGTCTGACTGGGCTTATATCCCAAAGAGATACTAAAGAAGGGAAAGAGATCTGTATGTGCCAAAATGTTTGTGGCAGCCCTGTTTGTAGGTAGAAACTGAAAAGAATGATGCCCATCAATTGGAGAATGGTTGGTAAATTGTGGTATATGAATTTAGGAATATTATTGTTCTTGGAAATACCAAGGATGAATACAGAGGGTTGGAGAGACTTACATGAACTGATGCTAATGAAAGGAAAATAGGAGATCATTATATACTTCAACAACGATACTGTAGAAAATGTATTCTGATGGAAGTGGTTTCTTTGACAAAGAACCTAACTCAGTTTCAATTGATCAATGATGGACAAAGCAGCTACACCCAAAGAAAGAACACTGGAAATGAATGTAAACTTTTATTTTTTTTCTTCCCAGGTTATTTTACTGAATCAATTTTCCTGTCAACAAGAGAACTGTTTGTTCTCACACATAACTTGTCTGGATATACTCACATATTTAGCATACATAGGATTGCTTGCCATCAGGGATGGGGTGGAGGGAGAGAGGGGAAAATGGAAAGAAGTGAGTGCAAGGGATAATGTTGTAAAAATTACCGCATGGGTTCTTAATAAAAGATTATAATAAAAAAATAAATAAAATTAGTTCTTTCTCCACCAAAAAAAAAAAAAAAAGAAAAAAAAGAAAAAAAAAGAAAGAAAGAAGTCTGGAAAATGGAGGATGTTGGCTGATTTAAGAAGGGTAAATCAACAGATGGAAACTAAGGGAACTTTTCAGCCTGGACTTCCATCTCCTACTCAGTTCCCTAGAGAATGGCCTCTTTGGGTTATAGACATTAAGGATTGTTTCTATTCTATCCCTCTAGACAAGGAGACTATGAAAAGATTTGCCTTTTCAGTCCCCAGCATTGACTTAGCTGAGCCTTATAAAATGTACAAATGGACAGTTTTGCCACAGGGAATGAAAAACAGCCCTACTATGTGTCAAATGTATGTTGCTGCTGCTCTTATTCCAGTAAGAAAAGCATTTCCAAAAGTAATGTTATCACATTACATGGATGATATATTGGGATGTGCATCTGAGGAACAAATGTTAGAAGCATGTCTACAAAAGACCATAACAACACTAAGGAACTACAAATTGTACATAACTCCAGAAACAATTCAAAGACATGCTCCTTTTCAATATTTAGGATATGAAGTATATCCTAAGGTGCTCACAGTACAAAAACTTTCCTTAAGAGCAAAGAAGCTAAACACCTTAAATGATTTTCAGAAATTGATAGGAGATATCCAATGGATGTGTCCAGTGTTAGGCTTGAGTACCTATCAATTACAACCATTATATGACATTTTAAGGGGAGACAGTGCTTTAAACTCACCATGCCAGCTTACAAAAGAAGCTTAAGAGGCTTTGAGAGAAGTTGAACTGGCTTTATCCAATGTGGTTGAAAGAGTCATTCAAAAACCCTTGGAAATATCAGTTTTTGCTACACAAGAGGCACCCACAGCAGTCCTTCATCAAGGAGACAGTGTAATAAAGTGGGTGAACCTCCCAGCATAACCAGAACAACGCCTTACTCCTTACCTAGTGCTTGTGGCTAGAATTTTATTAAAGGCCATTAAGCGAGCAGTACAATTATCTGGGATAAGACCTGATAAGATATATACCTTTTCTACTAATACACAAATTAATGTGTGTTATGAAACCATCCCAGAGTGGAAAATTTTATTAGCCATGGCTCCCAATTGTACACATGGGTCTCCATTAAAGATAACCAGACTATTACATAATTGGCGATGGATTCTTAAAGAAAAGATTTCTAAAGTTCCTCTTAAAAGACCAACTATCTTTACAGATGCATCCAAACATAATATTTGCGCTGTATACTCTCATGACTTAACTATAAAGAGAGTAGTTGGAACTCCTTTTCAGTCCACTCAGCAGAATGAATTGTATGCAATCATTCTAGCTCTTACTTATTATCCAGGAGATATAAATATGATATCTGATTCAGCCTATTCAGTAGGTGTGGTACAAAGAATTTCCACAGCCCAAATAAAATTTGTAGCCTCTAATATGTATCAGCTCTTTAAGGAACTTCAAGAGCAAGTGAAAAAGCATCCAGGTAAGATTTATATCTTGCATGTCCACTCTCATAGTGGACTTCCAGGTCCTATTTTTGATGGTAATTCAAAGGCAGATAGCCTTCTAACTATGCTGGCCAATACTCCTTTATTTCAAGAACCCCAATATCTCATTTTAAATATCATCAGGCTGCTCAAACTTTATGTTTACAATTTGGAATAATAAGAGAGGAAGCTAGCAGCATAGTAAAAGCCTATACGGCTTGCCTTCCTTTCCATGTTCCTACACTGCCTCCAGGAAAGAACTCTCGTGGTTTGAGATGCAATAAAATTTGGCAAATGGATGTGACCCATTACAAATCTTTTGGTCATCTGTCTTTTATCCATGTTTTGGTAGACACTATTTTAGGATTCACTTTTGCAATACCAGCAGCAAAAAAGAAAGTCCAAGTGGTCCCTGAATTCCTTATCCAAGCATTTGCAATTATGGATGTTCCACAATAAATAAAAACAGATAATGGGCCTGCATATACTTCTAAACATTTTGCACACTTTTGAGCACAGTATAAGATTTTATATACTACTGGCCTACTCTTTAATCCTCAAGGACAGGCGATAGAGAGGAGAAACAGAGACATTAAGCCTCTCCTCCAAAAACAAGAGAAAGGGGGAGCCACAGATCCTAGAGAACTTCTAAATCTAGCTCTTTATACTATTAACTTCTTGATTTTTGACAAAGATGCACTGGTTCCAGCAGACAGGTTTTATAACTCACTTGAAGGGCAGTGTCCAGTGCGAGCAGCTCCACTATCTTTAGATAATCACCAGGTGATGTGGAGAAACCCAGAAAGTGGTGAATGGATGGGACCAGATAGGTTAACTGCTTGGGGAAGAGGATTTGCTTTGTCTCTACAGGTGGAGAAGGAATCAGATGGGTGCCAATGAGCTATATTCACCTTATCCATCGGAGAGAGATGGAGCAGACCCTTGAAATGAAGGGGAAGACCCAAGAAACATCAGGTGGTTCCATTGCTGACTTTTGCCCCCTTTTCCTTTCCCTCTCCCCCCGAATGAGCATGGCAGTTATGGCATTTGACTCATGGACATCAAAAATTGTTGGACTTCAAAACCTTCAGGAATCATGGGATTCTCTGAAACATGATAAGATTGTTGTAGGACTTGAAAACCCTCAGGAGTCATTGGATTCTTTGAGACATAAGACTGTTGTAGTACTTGAAAACCCTCAGGAATCATTGGATTCTCTGAACCATGATAAGACTGTTGTAGGACTTGAAAGCCTTCATTGGATTTTCTGAGAAATGATAAGACTGTTGCAAAACTTCAAAATCTGCAGGGATTCCCAAACATATAAAAAGACTGTTGCAGGACTTCAAAAACTTGTGAAGATCATTGGATTCTCTGACATGTGAAGCAATGGACAAAAGATTGGTTTTGGACTATCTCTTGGCTGCTGAAAAAGGCATATGTGTGACTGTTGTTTACATACCCTCCTTCTAGGACTTCTGGGAATCTTTTACAACACCATGTTGATTCATATCATTTGTTATATCACTACTTGCATGTATAATTCATGTTTGTTACACCACATTGAGCCTGCACTGGTTGTGGGGAGAGTCATTACTAATAGCCTGTGCGTTATTGCTATGTGCTTGTGTAATACCTCCCATGCTGATGGGTTTGTGCATACCTGTTTCTAATAAGACCCTTCAGCCCAGAAACCACTAGCAATCCCCCACTTCCCTTTGGTGCTTTTCATCTCCCTTCCTGAGATGTCAGGGAGGGTGTGATCATCTCCTTTTTAGTGCTTTCACCTCCTTTTCTGAGAAGTCAAGGAGGGCATGATCACTTCCCTTTAGGAGTTTTCACCTCCCTGAGAAGTCAGGAATGGTGTAATTATGTGTTCTAAAACAAAAGAAAGCAGGAGATGTAAAGGGCTGAAACTCTTGAGTTCATGCACTGAGATTTGGACAAGCAGGCACTTAAGGCTAATTACCAATTGGACAATACTCTTAGCATTTGCTTGGAAAATGGCCCGCCCCACCATTCTGTGCTGCTCGATTTGTTGGTGGATAGAGAGATTGGGAAGAGGGATTAGAGAGTGGAGTAGGACAAGTGAGGGTCACTCCAGGTGGAGAAGAAAGAGGACATTCCTGTGACCACTAGCTGTCCTCTCCCTTCAAGAAAGAATAAAGATCAAGGACTTTTGCTTATCCTGACTCCGGCTGATTCTAAAGTATCCAGGGTGTTAACATGGTCGTCACACAATAACTTGCTCAAATCACTTAGCTGTTGGTTAGTCATTTTTCAGCTGTATCCAACACTTCCATTTGACTTCATTTGAAGTTTTTTTTTGGTAAAGATACTAGAGTAGTTTGCTATTTTCTTCTCCAGCTCATTTGTCAGCTGAGAAAACTGAGGCAAACAGGGTTAAGTAACTTGCCTAGAGTCACATAGTTAGCACATATTTAGTACAAGGCCATTTTTGAATTCATGTCTTACTGATTTCAGTTTTCTATTCACTGTTCCACCACTACCTAAAGTGGATACTTAGTGGAAAACTATATTATTCCATTCTTTCTTTGAGTAATCAAGTGATATCCTGACATCTTGCAGACAAGGAGGACTGTTTACATGAGGGAAAATATAAAAATATAAAATAAAATTTTGCCTTAACAATACCAAGTCTGCATTCTAGAATGGGCAAAGCACTGACTTTGAAGTTAGAAGATGTAGGACTAAATTGCCATTTACTATTTATTGGCAAATTACCTTGGATATCAGTTTCTTCCTGTGTCATATGAGGGAGGCAGAGAAAGTAGCAGGTAACCCTTGATGTCCCTTCTAGCTCAAGATGTGTGAGCTTATGTTTTAATAATACTTTTTTATTGCTAATAGTTTGCAATGAAAACACTTCTCTATAACCCCCTACTCAGTAGTCTCCTCCCTTGTAACACAGAAGTAAAGAAAGTTAAACAAAGCAATATATTGTACAAGTCTAAAAATATATGCCCCACTCTTCAGTCAAATGTAAACTTCTAATACAAATAATTTATATTCAAATTCTTATCCCCAATGGAAAATGGTTAATGAATATGAAAAATAAAATACTGTTCCCCAAAAGAAATCTCTAACTTACCAACCACATATGAGATTGCTCTAAATCATTAATAATAAGAGATCTAAAAATCAAAACAACTTTGAGCCTCAGCAATTAGCAAAATTGTTACAAGAGAGGAATAGTCAGTGTTACAAGGATTATAAAAAGACAAGTGTGTTAATATTCCATTAGTGAAGCTGCTAATTGGACTTATTATTCTCAAGAGCAATTTGGAATTATCCAAATAAAATATTTTTTCTGATGTGGCCAATATGGAAATTGCTTATTTTCTTTCCATGAGATTCATAAAAACTTTACTCAAAGGAATTTCCAAATACATTGAAAGTTTGCAAGTTAATGAGGTTTTAAACAAAGACAGACTCAGCTGCTATGTGCTGCTATGTATTCACCACAAATTAGTAGTAAAAGAAATTATCCATTTGTTCAGTTAAAGTCACCTAAGGCAGAATTAAAGCAGAAACATTTCACATTGCCTAAGACCAAGAGACATTCATCTATCCAGAGCTCCTGGCAACTTGAACACTGACAGATAGAGAAATTAGGATCAGGGATTAGTCATACCAGATGTTAGATAAGAATGTTAGATTCACAAAGAACTTTAGTCAAAAAGTTTAGAGATTTACTACCCCACCTGTATTACCATAGTTTGGAATTGAATCTCATGGCTCAATGTTAACTTCTTAGATATCTCAAGACATCCTATCCTGAGGTTAGCTTCCTATTGTACCTTCCCTATGCCAAATGCAGAGAATGCTGATAACACCATGTTTTTACTCACCTAACTCATATGATGTTGCTGAATATTTCTAGATCTTAAAATAAGGAGGGTTTAGATGTATAAATCCTTTCTTATGTCACATGTTTTATCTTTTTCATTTTTTTCCCAAAAATTCATCTACCTACTCTTATCCCCTCTCATCCTGAGAGAACATATTGGTGGGCTATAACATAAGCTCATTGGCTTATATGATTTTTATTGGGCTCTCCCAGAAGAAGAATCTTCTTTATTATTTATAATAATTGCAAAGGTTTTACTTTTCTTTTTTTTTCAACAAGAGGTGGAAGGAAGATAAAGTGGATTTTTCTTCTTAGAAATTAATTATTCAATTAATTATTCAAGTTAGGTGATTGGGTGATTAAAATGTCTATATTTTTGTCTCAAACTCCAAAGATGAAAAAAATAAAAATAAAAATGTTTTTATAATTTTATAAATTTTAAATTTTATACCAAAATTTTAATAGTAGTCCTTTTGTAGTAGTAAAGAATTAGAAACAGATAGCCATTGATTGGAAAATAGGTAAGCAAATAATGGAACATTAATTCATGAGATATTACTGTGTTGTTAGAAACAATGAATATAAGGAATATGCAGACACATGGGAAGATGTAAAAACTAATCCAAAGTGAAATAATCGAGAAGAAAATATAATTTCAATTATGTAAATATAGAAGTGATTGGGAATGGTATGGTAATCAAAAATTTGTATTATTTCTAATTCAGGCTAAATAGATGCTTCTGAGGATATGATCTGATTTTCTTTGATTTTTAGTTCATGTTGAAGCATTTTTTATGTTTTTCCATGGTAATGAATAATCCTGTATGATATGAATTGTGGTAACTTGCTAAATGATGTTTTTATTTCTTGTTGCTGTTCCATCATTTATGACTCTTTTTGACTCTATTTGGATTTTTCTTGACAAAGATACTGGAGTGATTTTCCATTTTCTTCTCCAGATCATTTTATAGATAAAGAACTGGGGTAAACAGGGTTAAGTGACTTGCCCAGGATCACATAGCTAATAATATCTGAGGCTGGATTTGAATTCAGGTTTTCCTGACTCCAGGCCTGGCATTAACTGTGCCATCTAGCTGCTCCATGTAATTTAAGTAAGTTTTAAAATATAAAATGATCTGATCTCTCTCTGTCTTGATATTCCTCATTAATTGACATTTTCTTGATGAATATCCAAAAAAAAAATGAAGGTTAGAATCTTTCTATAATTTTTGAGTAATTTGATAATTATTAGGTTGTCATTCCAAGTTTTGCCTTATACTTTTATTACTTTTGCTTTTAAAGTTTTCAAGCATTTTTCAAATTGAGTTCTTTTTTGGTAACCATTTAGCTCTTTCTCCTGCTGCTTCAGCTAATTGGTTGTCCAGTCTGAGAATTCTATTCCCCATTAATTTTATTTCTTTATTCAAATTCACTACTTTATCCTTAAAGGTTTTTTAACTATCCTGTTCTCTTTTTAACTGATTTTAAAAATTGTCTCTAATTACAAAGATGACATTTTCCCTTGCTAAAACTAGATTGTTTCTAATTTCCTGTAAAATGTTTATTATCTAATTTGGTATGTCTTGTAGTACGCACATCCTAATTTTGTTGTTGAAGTTAATTAGATATATTACTTTCTGATAACTTTTCTTCAGGAGTTTCTAATCCATAATATTTGTTCATCATGTTGGAAATTGTTTTTTTCTTTTCCTTCTTCTTATTTCCCTGTCTTTTAGTTTTCCTTATCAGAGAGGCTATTCTATTTTGAAATTCTTGTTCGTGCTCTTCTTTTATTTCCTCTCCTCTTTATTTATTCATTAATTTGGGGGCATTTTATCTCTTCAGTTGAGAAGGAGGGGAATTGAGCTGTCACTTCTAGAGCCTTTCACTACATCACACTCTGTTGGAACTCTCCATCAATTTTTGTTTGTTTAATTTTAAATAGATTTCATATTTGCCTTTTTAATCCTATAGAAATATAAATTATATAGTTTCAGAGAAAACTAGGAAGGCTTGTATGAACTTATGCAGGAAGAAATCATCAGAACCAAGTGAATAATTTATAAAGTAATAATACAATGTCAAGAAAATGACATGCAAAACTTTAGAATTCTAATCAATATAATAGGAAATCATGATTCCAGAAGACTAAATATGCAACATGCTAATTAACATTTGATAGTAAAGTGAAGGATGAAAAATACATGAAATGTACATTTTTGGACATGGCCAATGAGGAAACTTGTTTGATTATGCACATTTTATTTTTCTTCCTTCCTCCTTTCCTTCTTTCCTTCTTCCCTTTCTTTATCCTTTCTCTTTCTTCCAAACTTCCTACTTTCCCTCTTCTCTTCCTCCGTCCCTTCCTTCTTTCCTTCCAACCTTACTTTTTTCTATTATTTTACTATTCAATTGAAAAAAAGGAAAAAGTGGAAAAGAAAATAAATGTTAATTAGAAAAAACATTATTAAACAATCATAAATGATTGAGGTTACATAGATCTATGTATTTAAAGCAAGAGTTGTCCCATTTTAAACCAACTAAAGAGGCCCAGAATCCCAGAATTCCAGAGATGGAAGGGGCCTCAGAGACAACCAAGTCAAACCCATACTGAACAAGAATGCATTCACAACACACCCAACAAGTGAACTCCAATTTTTGCTTAAAGCTTAAAGCTTCTTCTTAGTGAAGAAGAATGCCCTACTTAGTAAGGGAGCCCCTTTCACTTTCGGACAGCTTAGATGAAGTATTTTTTGTTTGTTTCCTGAGATGGATTAGATGAACCAAGCTCCTAATAAATATTTGTTGATTTTTCCTGATTACATAAAGATCAATACTTATGGGCTTTGGGGAGGGCTATATTTTTCCTGAAATGACATTCATCTAATATTATTCATTTTAAAATCTAAACTACAAAATTCTCTTCATTATGAGCCAGTTGAGAAAAACAGCTGCACAAAGTTTATGGCATCACAGAATTTGTTAAAAGCATCCTTTTGTAATCTTATGTCTTGCCAGCATGACCACAATGATTTAAAGGCTACACAAAATGCAACATGTGGAATTTGCAAGTTCCATTAAAACTTTATGCACTTTCCAAGTTCTCTGACAAAAGTAGGGTGTATTTTGTCTATTTAGCCTTGACCCACTTGAGTTGGAGTATGTACCACTCCCTATTCTGCATCCATGAAGGTAGTTTCCATGGTGTTATATTGTGGGAACCTGGTTTTTGATTAAGAAGGGGTTCTCTTTTCTCAAATCCAGTGTTTTGTTAAGTTTCCACCCAAGAGATACTACTTAAAGTTTAGGTTATTGTTCATATGTAGAAGTTGCTCTAAAGGAGCAATAGAAAAGATGTTAAATATGGAACAGGTAATTGATTCCTACATTGACAGGAGAAGCTAAAGAAAGCACATGTTAACAAAACAGGATCCATCAACTTATTTGATCACTATTGGTAGGACCTTTTTCTCAGTAGCAGACACAACTCCCTCCCTCTATCTTCACAAAGAAGCTACCAAATCCTCTGAGATGTTCTGTCAATGACTTTTGATAACTGACAAAACCTCACTTCTCCTGGTCAGGGGAGTTTAAATATCAACTAGCCACCAATTCTCCAAATGTTGCCTCCAACATAAATTAGTACAAATACTGACACTCTGCATACCAGGTCTGGGTTCCCATTAATGGTTAGTCTTGCTTGGTTCCAGTAAGAATCCTATATATATATAATTCCATCCTGCTTTCTATTTTACTAGGTTGAGGCATCCAGTTCCAGCTGTTTCTCCAGCAGACCTGTTTCCATCATTCTAGACAACTTTTTAAAAACACGAATGGTTCTCCCAGTAAGACTATTTTGTTTTATTCTCTAATGACTGTTTTGTGGTGCTCTAAGTGCTTGTGTTGAATCTTTGAATCCTGCTATAAAGTTCTATTGGGATGTATGTGATTCTTTACCTTCATGAAGACATAAAGCAGTGAATTCTCTTTGCTTTTGCTCATCTATTCCAAACCTGAACCTCCTCTGAATTTCATTTTCAGTTGCTAACTTAATTCTGGCATCGGTCAAAATGAATTTCTCTTCTCACTGAACCAAGGGTCTTTGGACCTCTCCATCTCACAAAGTCGCCTGAAATCTTAGACATGTCTATCATGGGATACTCCATGACCAAAGATCAGGACCAAACAAATAGTAAAGAGTCAAAGGTGACTGGGGGCCTTGCCTAACTTAGGCCAATTTTCATTAGTTGGTTCATGGGAGACACCATGATATCAGGACAAAGAAGGGCCAATCCTTCTTCACGTATAAGTACAGTAACATAATGATACCCAGGGAGTTGAAGCTAAGACAGACCAAGCTAGAAGCTCTTTCTTCTGCAATTAGCTCACTTCTCTGCCACTGTCACAATATGAGAGTATGAACAAGAAAACACAAATTTATTACATTATACTAAAACATAAAATCCTTTTCACTCTTGAGTCTTTTCATGACTGAAGACAGGTAAGAAATGTGTTATCTCCAAGAGATCTACAATATGAATTCTTGAAATTTCTGCAAGTTTTCAGATCTCAGGGAACACATTCCCTGGGATAGTCTCAATTCTCAATGCACAACAACAACAACAACAACAACAATTCTCAATGCACATAGAACATCTCTGCCCCAAACATAGACTTCCCATTTTACTTCCAACAGAGAGTTTTTTAAACAAATGCTTTGTCTTTGGCACCAAGAGTAACTTGTCAAAGGAAAACAATTTTAGCAAGGAAGAAAAAAATGGACTTTGTTTAAAGAAATGAGTGAGAATGCATAGGAAACTCCAAAACAAACTTAGATTTTATTTTTTTTTTTAAATATCAAAAGATCAAAGCAAGGATAAGTAATAGAAGAAATATGTGTATGGCATGGTGCTATAAAGAATAGCTTCAGGAATGTTAAATCTCAGAATGAGCTGAAGTTGGCAAGGCTAGCTAAGGACAATGTTTTGTCCTTAGGAAAAGTTGTTTTGTTATTGTTGTTAATAGTTAAATTGAAGGGAGAAAAGAGGGAATGAAAGGGGAAAGCCTTTGCTTGGGGGCAGACATTGATAATTGACAACAGAAAGAAGGCAAAGATGCTTTTTGCAAAAAGGAAATAACTTTTCCACTGAAAAAATTAGGAAACCAGAACCATTAACAGAGTTGATTGTCAGTCTAAATAGGTATATAATAAGAGAGTTTTTAGGTGCCCTCAATAGATTCAAGTCACCTAATAAAAATGAATTATTTCCTCATGACCTGAAAGAAATGGCAGTTATGATTGTTGAAATCACTGTGAGTGACATCATGGAAAATGGAAGAGGTACTATAAGACTGAAGAAGGGCAAGTCTTTTCTCACTTTTAGAAAAGGAAAAGAAAATAGGGTATGCAAACTAAAAGCAAGTTAACAGGATATTGCTTACTGAGAAAATCTTATGATTAAAGAGATGATTGTTAAACATCTACATTTCAAAGCAGTGATTACAAAGGGCCAGCATAGCTTCATTAAGAATAGGTCATACTAGACTCATTTTTTTTTTTTGACAGGACTAATAAACTAGCAGATAAAGAGAATGTTTTGGATATAGCTTATTTAAAGTACAACAAAACTTTTGGCTATGTATTTTTTAGAAGATTTTAGAAGATTAAAAAAATATGATTTAGGTGATAATATAATCAGATGTATTCAGAACTCTCTGGATGACCAGATCATTGCTCAGAGAGAAATTGTTAATATTTCAATATTAATGTTACAGAAGTTTTCAGTGGAGTATACCCAAGCATCTATCCTTAGTCCAGTATTTTTCTTTTTTTATAATTATAAATTTTTTTTATTTTTCAAAATACATGCAAAGATAGTTTTCAACATTCATCCTTGCAAAACTCCAATAATTTTCCTTAACATTTTTTTTCAATTACTTGGATGAAAGTATAGATGGACTATTCATGAAATTATCCTCTGCATGGGTGGAGCCAAGGGTGGTGGATAGGGAGATATGAAAGGAGGAAAGCTGTTTTGATCTGGCTAATAACATTCATATTTCAAAGGTATGGGGCAGATGAGAGAGAGTAGATTTTTTTGACCTTTTATCTTCAAATCCATACAAAGAAGGAACAAATTCTATATTAGAAACAATGTCATTTATATGATTTATTATATGATTTATATACTATATTATATATATTATGTTACATGTAATTATTATAAATTAATAATTATTGTATATATTGTGATTATTGTTATAACATATATTATGTTATATTTTATATGTTATATAATACAATGTTATAATATATTACTATTCTATTTTATTGTTATATAATTATAATGTTATTATATATTATACATGTTATAATATAATGGCATAATATATATGTTATAATGGAATTATTACCATATTTTTATATATATATACACAAATATCTACTGGGAGGTGAAAATATATGAATTATGTTTATTAGATACTAAAACTTTAACAACTCTTTATGTGTTTGTATTTTAGCTATATATTTTTAAAATATGAAATTGTTGTTTCTCCCATTAGGATAAAATCTCCTTACAAATAGAGATTTTTTTTTTTATCTTCAGCACTTAACAGTATCTGGAATATAGTTTAATAAATACTTGCTGATTGGTGGATGGATTAATTCACTGACTTAGCTTCTCTGAATATTTTTGAATTCATTCTTAGAACACTTGGTACTCAGACTGGATGCATAGGTGAGATTAGGAGCCAGCTGTCTAAAGCTGTTGTGTGATTTGGGGAGAAAAACCAAATGATAAAATTTTGCCTTGAATAATTTATCTTATTGAGTCACCTTCCCCAGTATGCTGTCTAATTTGTCAAAGGCTTTCCTCAAATATGGAACTCAGAAGTAAACACAATACTCCAGAGGAAAGCTGACCAGAACAGAATTCAAGACTATCACCTCCCTCATAAGAGCAAAAGCTTGATCAACCTAGAAGGAGCAAGGAGAGACATACGATTCTGACACTATTTAGGTGGAAACATCATCTTAATTGCTATTCTAGTGATAAAATCAATTTGAAATTCATCTAAGTGTAATTTTTATAGCTTACATTTCTCCATCTTTTCTGCAAGAATAACATGAAAAGCTTTGTCAAATATTTTACTGAAATTTAAATGGACTATATTTATAGGATTACTCTGATCTACCTGCCTAGCAACTTGCCTTTGTGAAACTGGAAGAAGTAGAGGTGCTAGAAACTTGAAAAGAGATACATATATCCATACAAGTCCTACAGGGAATTACAAAGACTTAACACTTGGTCTGAGAAGGAAATGATAAAACGCAGACAGAACCATGACAGGAAGGAAGCAAACCCACTGCAGATTAGTAATATTGTCATTGCAGGAAAATATGTTCTAAGAAAAAATCTATACACCTCTTTGTTGCTATTGTGAGTCATGTGGACTGTTTTAAATCTCAAAGCAAGGTAGGACTTAGAAAATTCCCAATTTGTAGCACTTGCTCATTTCTATATAATGTTATTTTCTGTTTAATACTGTATAATAATTTCTGTATAATACACTGACAATTTAATAATTGATTCCCACAAGCTGATTTAAGTTAGATACAACACAATCCTTGCAACGATAATCTCTCCATAATCTCTGGACAAACCTCAGAGTAAGAACATGAGAGCAGATATTTTAGTATGACTTTCTTTTTGGTTTCCAACATAGTGTTCTAATTCTAAACACATGAACTTTTATTTTGGTTTTTTTTCAATTCTTGATCCTCATCTCCTGAGTCTGGGGGTTACAGTAAGGAGGGCAGTTTGATTCCTGTCTCTTCATGTTCTTGGATAAGTTCTTGATATTGTTTGTCTTCACTGTTAAGCTCTCTATAAACTATGGCTGATAAATTATATCACCTTTAACCTTTTGCTACTTCAATATAACTAAAGTGATTGGATTAATATGTTTAATGGTAATGTACCAATGGGTAATTATCACCTAGAAAAATGTAAAAACCACCAGCTTGCTTCTAGTGGAAGAATAGGCAACACTCCCTGGCTGATCCAATTTTTGACCACTTGAATATAATCATGAACAGTTTTAAGAATAAGAAATTCAGTGAATTATGTGACTGATGAAAACAAGAAGCTATGTGAGAGCACACTAAGAGTTTCTCCATGACTTGAATTCAAACATACACAATATTATTAACTGGGTCTTGGCAACTCTTATAAACAGTCAAAAAGTAACTCTGGTTTATTTAATTCTCAGAAGAGAAAAATTAGAACTATCTAGTCTGTTTAATATCAAACTCATCCCATCTAAAGGAGAATCCTAGGGAATGTCAAAGAGCTCTTTATTTAAGTTGCATCATTCTATCCACAAGCTAGGTAACAAAGAATGAAATTTTTTTTCTAAGACATATTTGTATTTTTGACAGTCTGTTTCTGCTTTTGTTTCTACTTTGCTTTCTGATTCCTTTTTCTCTTGTGTCCCTGCAACTTAGGCAGGTTGTTTTTTGTCTTTGATTTTTGAAGAAGCCCAATATCATCACTGCTGATGTTTTGACTTATGTATGAATTGGATATAAGTGAGGCAGAGTTGTACAAAATCAACAGCCATATTCACTCTTCTAGAGTTATCAAAGCCCAGTGCCAAGACAAAAGTCAAGACACTGGGGATGGCCTAGGATGCAGTGTATAATCTTGGCATATTCTATTCTGAGCAAGCTCCTTCAGTTCTCATCTGCCCAATCTACAGGGAAATCTTTACGTGCTTGGAAAAAACATCCCACTAAATTATTTACAGATTCATGGCCTGTGGGTTACCCTCAACCTGGGAATGGCTTACCAAGGTGTAGCCCCATTGATATTGCAGTGAATATAATATTTTGGGACTTGAAGTCAGAAAGTCCTGTCTTTTCTCTGATACTTGCTAGCTTTATGTTTCTGGACTGGTCCCTCCAGCTTTCTCTGTCTCAATTTCTTCATCTGCAAAATGGGATTAATAATTGTACTTACCTCACAGGGTTGTTGTGAGGATCAAATGAGATAATGCATGTAAAATGCTTTCCAAATACTAAGTGGCTATAAGCTACTTCCCTTTAACAATGGCTAATTTGATCCACTAACCTTATCCTTCCAGAACAGTAGCAGTGCAAGTTGCATTTTTGATGCCTTGGGCAAGCAATGTTAAACATGTCCACTGTAAAGCATGGTACATCTATCTTCAAATCAACTTTGTAATTTGTGAAAATAATACAAAAATAAAGCATTACAATTCTCCTTCCTCATGGTCTTCAGATTTTTAATCTTGAGGTTACTTCTGAGCCATTGCCCTTTTTCACTGTATAATGTACTTTCTAATGAGAATTAGGAAATCCTGATTATATTCTCAACACAATCAATCAGTAGATCTATTGTTTTAGGCCAGTCACTTAACTTCTCTCGGCTTCTGGTTCCCCATCTGTCAAATGTTATTTTCTTTACTTTACTGTTGTAATGATGTGTCCAGTGAGACCTATTTAAATATTCTGTGGGATAGATAATTAGGAAGATTTGCAAAGTAATTATAATAAGACATAAATAAAAAGTTTCCATTTCTCACTTCCATGTTTTTGTATAGACTCTCCTGCATAAGTAGAATGCATTTTTTTTCTTTCTTTTACATCCTTCAGAATCCTAATATTTCTTCAGGGCTCAATTCATATACTTCTCCTTTCTTCATCTTCTTGGTTGTTGGTGAATGAATGTTTATATAACAAAGTGGTTATTAAGTACTACATACCCAACTCTGAGTTAAGTGATAGGATATGAATAAAAGCAAGATAGTTTCTGCTCTCAGAAAGCTCATACTCTAATTAAGGAAGACAGCACTTTTAAGGAGTTTCAGATACAAGGCAGGAAAAAAACCAAAGTCCTAAGATTGGATGGTAATGCCCAACCAGGGATTGTTAGGATGTATCAGCAGGTCAATTGGAAGTGCACAGGAGTCTATAAGGTAGAGCAGCAGGGCATATGTTAAGGCCTGAGGAACCTTAAGATACACTGATAGGGCAGATGAAAAAGTCTAGTAGTCCTCCATTTATGTCAAAGATTGTAATTGGCAACTCCCAGTTCATCCAAACAGACGTGCCTGCTCTGAGGATAGAAGCTGGGCTTAGAGGTATCCAGACTACCATCACTGGGAATTGGGGAAGATCCAAATTGGTAATGTACCAATTGCTACCCCTTTTACAAGAATAGAAATGAGAGGTCCCTGTCTAACCAGGATGAGTAAAGGAATAGGGGCACTGGCAGATAAGCTGGAGAATGGTTCTTAATGATAGCTATTCTTTACTGGTTCCCTCAATGGATATCCTGAGTCATTCCAACTTGGCCACTTAATATGCCATGGAGGTAAATGAAGCATGTGCACATAGAGCTTAATCAGACATTGAAGATATCATGGTCATCACGACACCCTGAGATTTCTCTGGACACTTGAATACAACTGACATGTCCCTGCCCACTTCTTTCTCTTCAAATTAGCATTTTATATGCCATAAATACTCAGGAGAATGTGATATCCTTTGGGATAGGGATAGGTTTTGTATATATATTTCCAATGCCTAGCACACAGTAGACACTTAATAAGTATTTATTGGATTGATTGATGATGATGATGTGCAAAATGGATTGGAAGGAAGATATGTTTGAGGTAGATATTCTAGTTTTTCATGTCAATCTAGTTATGAGCCAATGAAAGTTTGTCTGGGATTGTGGAAGTAAGAACAGAAGGAATGGATACAAACATGTTTACTAAATAAAGGAAGATTACATTATGTTGCTCTGTTTTCCTCAATTAAATAAGCATTCCAGCCTACTTCCATTTTGACATTAAGGTGCTAGAAAGTCATTATTCTTTACATATACCACTAAGTAACTTAATTCGATAACTATTTAAAGAATCTTAATGAGGGGCGGAGGCAGAGAGGACACATGTCTCTTTCTGACCTCTTCCCATGATCCTCAGACTAACTAGCAAATCCAGCCTCTGAATTAATTCTGGACTGGCAGAACCCACAAATATTGAGAGTATAACAAATTACCAGCAGAAAATAATTTCAAAAATCTCCAGAAAAGATCTGTTTCAATCCAGCACAGAGAAGATGGGCCAACTGCAAACAGGCTGAGCACCGAAGCCAGTGCAGGCAGTGCACAGACCTGGGACAGTGTGGGTTCCACGTGCAGGAGAACTGGCGGGGAGAAGTCTACAGTAGTGTTGGCTATTCTGCCCTGGTTGCAATCCAGAAGAACAGTAGAGAAGTTATAAAACATCCAACACAAACACAAAAGATAAATCGTGAACCCTGAAATGCCAGAATTTCAATGGACCTAGCCATGCCCAGCTCAGCTACTGTCACTTGTAGAGGAAGCTTGGATAATCACCCTTGCCCTAAAAGCAGATCTCAACTTTTAAAAAATGAGTAAAAAAGCAGAAAGAGCTCTGACCATAGATAGTTTTTATGGTGAAAGAGAAAAACAGATTTCAAAGGCTGAGGAGACTAAAAGCAGATTGTCTCCAGATGAAGCTCCAAAAGGAGCTTGGAAAGAAATTGGTCCCCATCACACAAGACTTTCCCAGAAGAAAATTTGAAAGATCTTAAAAGACAGGTAGAAGAAAAATGGGGAAAGGAAGTAAGAACTTTGCTAGAAGGTTTGGTAAAGGAAACACAGAAATTATCTGAAGAAAATTCATTACAAAATAAACAGTGAAATGGAAAAAGCAGATAACTCCTTAAAAATAGATTTTAAAAAATGGAAAAAGAAAACAGCTCCTTCATAATTAGAATTTGTGAAATGGAAAAAGAAAATAACCCCATAAAAATAGAATTTGTGAAATGGAAAAAAGAAAATAACTCCTTAAAAAACAGAATTTACGAAATGAAAAAAAAAAACTCCATAGAACAAAACAACTCATTTAAAAATTCAATTGGACAAATACAAAAAGAACTAGAAAACAGTAAATGAAGAAAGTAATTCACTAAAAATCAGAATTGAACAAATGAAAATGAATAACATAATAAAATATCAAGAATCAGTCTTGATACCAAAAAAACCAAAACCAAAAAAAAAAAAAAAAGAAAGAAAAAATAGAAGAAAATGTAAAATTCCTTCTTGGGAAAACAACTGACTGGAAAACAGATCTAGGAGAGATAATCTTAGGATTATTGGACTTCCTGCACACCATGATAAAAAAAAAGAACCTACAAATAATTTTTCAGGAAATCATCAAAGAGAACTTCCCTGATGTCCTACAATCAGAATTTCAATCAGAAAGAATCAGAATATCTATTGAAAGAATTCACTGAACATCTCTTGAAAGAAACCCCAAAATTAAAACTCCAGGGAATATCATGGCTAAATTTCAGAACCATTGTACCAAAGAAAAAATATTACAAGCAGCCAGAAAGAAACAATTCAAATACTGAGGAGTCACAATAAGGATTACCCAGGACCTAGCAGCTTCCACCTTAAAGGATCGAAGGGCCTGGAATCTGATATTTCAAAAGGCAAAGGAACTTGGAATGCAGCCAAGAATAAACTACCCCACTAAACTGAGCATTTTCTTGCAGAGAAGATGGACATTCAAAGAAAGAGGTGAATTCCATTTATTTCTGATGAAAAGAGCAAAGCTGAACAAAAAATTTGACCTCCAAATATAGAGCTTAAGAGAAGAATAAAAAGGTGAAAAGAAAAGAACTTTTGAGGCCTGTATCTCTGATATGGGTATATATAGAGAGTGCATGTATAATTTGATTTTATAGTTATAATATAAAAAAGAAATGAGGTGGAAAGGGGATTGTACTGGAAAAAAAGGGAAAGTGGACGTAAAATGAGGAAAATTACATTTCACAAAGAGGCGAAAAAAACTATTTGAAAAGCATTTGAGGGAAAGAAGGGAGGGGAATGAACATTATGTGAATCTTACTCTCATCAAATTTGGCTCAAACGGGGAATATTAGACATATTTGATTTCACAGAGAAACCTCTCTCACCTTATAGGAAAGTGGGAGGGGAAAGATGACAAGGGAAGGAGTAATAGGCTAATAGAAGGGAAAACAGAAATAGTAAGGAAAAGGTATAAGAAAGGGAGAGGGGCTGTAAAGGGGGAGGACTGCTTGAGGTAAGTGATGCTCATAAGTAAAATATAGGGGAGGAGGGAAAGGGGAAAAGGAAAAAAGAAAAGTATAAATTGGGGTAAATAACATGGTGGAAAATACAGAATTAGTAGGTTAACCATAATGTGAATGGGGTGAACTCTCCCATAAAGTGGAAGTGGATAGCAGACTGAATTAAAAGCCAGCCCTACAATATGTTGTTACAAGAAACACATTTAAAGAAGAATGATACATACAGAGTAAAGGTAAAAGGCAGGAGCAAAAACTATTATACTTCAGGTATAGTAAAAAAAAAAAAAAATCAGGGGTAGTCATCCTGATCTCAGATCAAGCAAAAGCAAAAATTGATCTAATTAAAAGAGATAAGGAAGAAAACTATATTTTGCCAAAGGGTACCATAGATAATGAAGCAATAGCAATACTAAATATATATGCACCAAGTAGTATAGCATCTAAATTCCTAAAGGAGAAGTTGAAAGCTTCAAAAAGAAATAACGAATATAATATATATTCAATATATAAAAATATATAATAATAAATATTATAATAATGGGAGATTTCAACCCTATTCTCTCACAACTAGATACATCAAACCACAAACTAAATAAGAAAGAAGTTAAAGAGGTAAATAGAATACTAGAAAAGTTAGGTATAATAAATCTTTGGAGAAAATTGAATGGATACAGAAAGCAGTACACTTTCTTCTCAGCAATTCATGGAACCTATACAAAAAGTAACCATGTATTAGGACATAAAAGCCTCAAAATCAAATGCAGAAAGGCAGAAATAGCAAATGCATTTTTTTTTTAGATCATGATGCAATAAAAATTACATTCAATAAAAGGCCAGGGGAAAATAGACCAAAAAGTAATTGGAAACTAAATAATCTCATCCTAAGGAATGAATGGATGAAACAGCAAATCATAGACACAATTAATAATTTCATCCAAGCAAATGACAATATTAAGACAACATACCAAAATTTGTGGAATTCAGCCAAAGTGGTAATAAGGGGAAATTTTATACCTCTAGATGCTTACTTGCATAAAATAGAGAAAGAGAAGATCAATGAACTGGGCTTGCAACTAAAAAAGCTAAAGAAAGAACAAATTAAACCACCCCCAATAAAATACCAAACTTGAAATTCTAAAAATAAAAGGAGACTAATAAAATTGAAAGTAAAAAAGTATTGAATTAATAAATAAAACTAAGAGTTGGTTTTATGAAAAAAAAAAAGATAAACCTTTAATTAATTTGATTAGAAAAAGAAAGAGGAAAATCAAATTGTTAGTCTCAAAAATGAAAAGGGAGAACTTTCCACCAATGAAGAGAAAATTAGAACAATAATTTGGGGTTACTTTGCCCAGTTTTATGCCAATAAATTTGATAACTTAAGCGAAATAGAAGATTCCCTACCAAAAATATAGATTGCCCAGATTAACAGAAGAGGAAATAAATTACTTCAATAGTCCCATTTTAGGAAAAGAAATTGAACAAGCTATCAATCAACTCCTTAAGAAAAAATCTCCAGGACCAGATGGATTTACATGTGAATTCTACCAAATATTTAAAGAACAAGTAATTCCAATACTACATAAACCATGTCAAAAAAAAAAAAAATAGGGAAAGAAGGACTCCTACCAAATTCCTTTTATGACACAGACATGGTTCTGATACCTAAACCAGATATGGTAAAAACAGAGAAAGAAAATTATAGATGGTGGCAGCTAGGGGGTGCAAATCCCTGAAATCAGGAGAATCTGAGTTCAAATTTGGTCTCAAACATTTAACACTTCTTAGCTGTGCAACCTGGGCAAAGTCACTTAACCTCAATTGCCTCAGGGGAAAAAAAATTATAGACCAATTTCCCCAATGAATACTGATGCAAATATCTTTTTAAAAACGGGGAAATTGGAAAATAGTATGGCAGAAATTAGGCATTCACCCACACCTAACCCTATATATCAAGATAAGTAGAAATAGTTTCATGATCTAGACATAAAAATGATATTATAAACAAATAAGAAGAACCTCTTCTTACCTCTCAGATCTGTGGAGGAGAAAGGAATTTGTGACCAAAGAAAAACTGGAGATCATTACTGATCACAAAATAAATAATTTTGATTATATTACATTAAAAAAAAAGGTTTTGTATAAACAAAATTAATGTAGACACATTTTAGAAGGAAAGCAATAAACTGGGAAAACATTTTTACATTCAGGCCTCATTTCCAAAATATATAGAGAATTAACTCAAATTTATAAGAAATCAAGTCATTCTCCAATTGGTAAATGGTCAAAAGATATGAACAATTTCCAGATGGAGAAATTGAAACTATTTCTAGTCATTTATAAAAAGGTTCTCTAAATCACTATTGATCTGAGAAATGCAAATTAAAACAACTCTGAGATACTACTACACACTTCTCAGATTGGTTAAGACCAATGATGACAGATGTTGGAGGGTTTGTGGGAAAACTGGGACACTGAGACTTTGTTGGTGGAACTGTGAACAGATCCAACCACTCTGGAGAGCAATTTGGAACTATACTCAAAAAGTTATCAAACTGTGCATACCGTTTAATCCAACAGTGTTTATACTAGGATTGTATCCCAAAGAGATCTTAAAGGAGGCAAAGGGACCTATATGTGCAAAAATGTTTGTCATAGCCCTTTTTGTAGTGACAAGAAACTGGAAACTGAATGGATGCCCATCAGTTGGAGAATGGCTAAATAAATCATGTATATGAATGTTATAGAATATTGTTTTATAAGAAATGATCAGCAGAATGATTTCAGAGAGGCCTGAAGAGACTTACATGAACTGATGCTGAGTGAAATGAGCAGAACCAGGAGATCATTATACACAGCAACAAGAAGATTATACGATGATCAATTCTGATGGACTTGACTCTCTTCAATAGTGAGATGATGCAAAGCAATTCTAATTGTTCATTGATAAAGAAAACCATATATACCCAGAGAGAGGACTGTGGGAGCTGAGTGTGGTTCACAACATAGCATTTTCACTCTTTTTCTTTTTGTTTGCTTGCATTTTATTTTGCTTCTCTTTTTTTAACTGGTGATGTAGAGGGCTGGAACTCTGAAAAGGTGTACCCTCTACAGGTTTGATTTGATTTTTCTTTTGTGGCACAATAATTGTATAAATATATATGCATATATTGGGTTTAACATATATTTCTACGATGATTAACATTTATTGGACTCCTTGCCATCTAGAGGAGGGCATGGGGAAAGGGAGGGGGATTTGAGAACACAAGGTTTTGCAAGCACTAATGTTGAAGAATTGTCCACGCATGTGTTTTGAAAAATAAAAAGCTTTAATAATTAAAAAAATAACCTGAGAAAAAAAGAACATGAGTATGTTACACCATTTGAAACTTCATGGTAGTAAATCTGGACTCCAGTACTGGGTAACTGTTATTAATTTTATGGCTTATCTGTATCATCACTGACTCTTTAGAGAAACACTTCAGGAAATAGAAAGATAAAAGGTTATGCAGCTATTCTATGAAAAGAATTTCTTTTTTGAATTTCAGAAGGTTCCTGTCAAGAAATTTTCCCTCCAGACCACTGAAAAAATGTCTTCTGTTAACAGAAGTGTCAGTTGCTGCTTTATCATTGGCATACAGGGACTGGAGGCAGGAAGGAGCCTTTGATGATATCTCTAGCTTTATATACAATACATATATACATCTCAGGACCTGTATATAATAAGCTCTCAATTGATACTTGTTGCTTGCTTACACACTTTTTAAATCCAGTCCACATCCTTTATTTTATATGTAAGGAAACTGAAAACTGGGAAAGTGATTTCCCTAAGGTCATACAGCTACCTAGTAGCAAATCAAAGAGAAAAAACTCAAACATTGCTTATCTGTCATTAAAAATCCTGTACATTTTGAGTTTAAGGAGATTTTCCTTTTGGCAAACATTTGAGTCAATGTGATTTCCATTTCAACACTTTTCTTGATGCATTAATAAAATATAAATCTCACAAACTCAGGAGAGTTCTAAAAACTAGCCCTATAATAATTGTAGTCATTCATTGTTTCTCAGGACCTAGCAAAAGAAAAAAAAGTTGAAATCATTTAAATTTTTCTTGTATTTGTTTTCTATTCCATTATATTTCTAAATATAAAGGGTTTCAGATTTTCTTAGGATGGGCTGTCCCCAGAATGAGAATTCTTGCCCTCAATGCAGATTAAAAACCACCTGTGTATAACAATTGCTACATCTATGTCTTTGAGAGATGACAATAGCATCATGGTTCCCATTTTCTCTTTTCTTTTCATTGGTCCCAGAACTTTTTTCCAGGTCTAGACAGGTCTGCCATGGGATCCTCTTTAGCCTTAAACCAGGAAAAAATAAACCCAAAAGAGGCAGAGTAATTGTGTGCTCAGGACCACACGAAGACCATGGGAGAGAGAACAATCACTTTTTCCCTCATTCACCTCTCAAGAGAAAGTTTGAATCTTTGTATTTTACAGTGAAAGGAGGCGAGATCACTATTTCACTTTTATGTATCCAATGAATCATCAGCTTTTTCAATTCACCTAATGATTAGGGGGCATTTTATTACCTCTCATTTAAAACTTCTCATCTATGAGTTACACGCAGTTGGAAGAATGAACATTCCTCATTTTCTGTATGGTAACTTAGAAGCATGAATAGTAATTTACACTATGTGGTGAGAAAGGAGGTCCTTGCTAGGTATGACTCAATAAATGCATATCAAGGAGTTATTCAAAATTTATAAGGTTAATTGATTTGCCTGAAATCACACAGCTACCAAGAAGCAAAAATGGTCTTTGAATTCATGCTTTCCTGACTCCAAATCCAAGTCTTTAATTTTGGAACTCATATTGACTTTAGCCTTTCTGTACATGAATTCCTTTTTACTTTCTGAACTAGGCTATCTAACTTATTTTGAGCTCATCAATATGAGCTATGGTTCACAATGAGGACCATTCAAGACATATTAATCAAAGTATGTGTTTAGTCATTTCGGTCATGTCCGATTCTTTGTGACCCATTTTCTTGGCAGGGATATTATAGTGATTTGTCTTTTTTTTTTTCTTCAGCTCATTTTACAGATGAGGAACTGAGGCAAACAGGGTCAAGAGATTTGCCCAGAATCACACAGCTAGTAAGTGTCTGAAGCTAATTTGAACCCATAAAGATGAGTCTTCCTGACTCCAGGTTTGGAATTCTATTTACTGTGCTATCTAGCTGGTCCTCATTAATTCAAGTGAGGGAAAGAAAATGATGAACCATAGGAATATTGATTTAGAGATAGAAGCAATTGAAGAAAAGCTGAAGATAAATACACACACACACACACACACACACACACACACACACACACATATACACACACAAACGCATGCATTTCATTTGATAAATTAAAGCCCCCATGGCTAGTTAACTTATCCATAGTCACACATGTCATAAATTAGCATCAGAGGCAGGATATGAGTCTTATGTTCAGCATTGATTTGCACAAGCCCATTACTGAAAATCCAATTCAATTTTTATCTTTAATGATAAAGCAGAAAAATCTTTTAGCTTCAAATCTAGCTTGAAGCCAAAGAGGTTGCAGGGAGACAGAATTTCCAAAGTTTTGTCCTGTGATGTTGTAAGGAGTAAATTCTAGCTAGTTTGGGTAAACACCATCCTGCCCAAACATTCATGGTGAAGATCACCTCTCCTGGGAACTAATTTTAACCTTGTTGATTGCATGACTATTATGTAGATTAATGCTTTCCATCTGCAAATTTTCAAATGATTCATAATCTTCTAACAACAACTGAAGTTTCCCATAAGCACTCCTTCCCTATAAAATAAGATTTAACTCCTTCACAAAGTTTTAAAGTTCTTCATGGTCAGTCTTTCAATCCTATATTTCCCATTCCTTATACTCCATAATATTCACTTCAATCAAATTGAACTCTTCTGCTTCATTTAAACATGGTTTTGTTTTTATGCCTCTGTGACTTAAAAAAAGTAAAAAATTGTTTTTGTAATGTTCTCTGGCATGACCCACTGAGAAAAAAAAATACTCATTCTGAAAACAGAACCTGGATCTGAATGTTGTTTATATCGTGGACTATCAGTGTGGTCTTGGACAAAGCATTTTTGTCTTTCTAGATCAGAGTTTCTTCATCTGTAAGAAGAGATGGGTCAGCTGAATGGCATTTAAGGCTCCTTCTAGCTTTAAATCTACTATTATATAATTGAACTCTTTGAAACTGTTTCTGCCTTCCCTCATCAAAATTCTACCTATTCTTCAAGGCCAAACTGAGGTTGCTTCCTCCATGAAGTCTTTTTTGATACCTTCAGCTGGAAGTAATCTTTACTTTTTTTGTATAATATATAGACTCTTAATGCGGGAATCTTTCTTAAAAAGGAATATAGGTTAATACAGTGGCAATGGAACTTGGTCTTGAAGTAAAGAAATTTAAATTTGAATCCCAGGTTTGATACTTTCTGTGTTACCAGAAGAAAAGCATCCAATCTTTTTGAACTTCAGTCTCATTTCTAAAAAGTGAGCTTAACATTATTTACACTACAAACTTCACAATATTGTTGGTAATGTTAGGCTTTATAAGCCTTGAAGTTGTGATCAGTTGTCATTGCATTGTGCTATTTAATGATTACATTTTTTAAATGATAATCGTGAACACATATAACATTTATGGTCTACTAAACATCTTACATACATTGTTCCATTTGATCCTCAGAATTGACTCTAGGAGGTTTTTTTTTTTTTTTTTTTTGCTCATTTTATAGTTGAAGAAACCAAAACTTAGAGAGACTCGTGATTTGTCTAGGGTTAAATGTTAAATGCTAGAGTGTCTAGAGTGCTAGAGGTAGAATTTGAACCCAGACCTTTTCTGGCTCCACAAACTTTTCCATTTTCTTATGGTACCTCTACACCATGATTTCTTCATCTTGTTTCTAGCAGTCCAATGGAGTCTATGATCTCTTTTTGAGCCCTCTTTGCCTCCATAAAATTTGTAAAATTAGCAAGAAAAAGAAACTGCAAACTTTCTAGTACCCACATGAGCAACTGAAGCAACCAGGGTTAAATGACTTGCCCAGAATCACATAGCTAGCAAATGTCTGAAGCCAGATTTGAAATCATGAGTAAGCTTTTCTTACTAAGGAAGTGTTCTATCTACTGCACCATCTAGCTGCTTAGTACATAGAAGGTGCTTAATACTTATTGACTGTCTCACTGAACTCCACACTTTTCTTATACTTCTCAGAATTTGCTCCAAATCAATCCCAGGTATATGTGTGTATACATACAGATAGATAGATAGATAGATAGATAGAAAGAAAGAAAGAAAGAAAGATAGGTAGGTAGATAGGTAGATAAATAGATAGATAGATAAAGGTACATATATATATATACATATATATATATAAATAGATAGGTAATAGATATAGATAAACAAATATATGCATACACATACACACACGCATATATAGTCTCCAAAGGTTTTCCTAAATTTCTGTTGCTTTGCACCCTGGAACTGTTATGCCTCAAAAAAATTAAATACCCATGCTGACCACAAAACTCAAAAGGATAGTTAACATTTTAGGTGGCAGAGTCAATTATTTTGTTTTATTTTTTAAATATCTTGATAGAGTAGAACACATCTTACTCTTGTGTTAAAAATTCAACTTTATAAACAGAATATGAGGGGATGACGTGGATATTTAAAAGTTCATCTGAAACAGTGCTGGAGACTTTAGACTAAAAGCTCTAAGTCAACTGAATCATACAACTGTCAAGAACCTAATATAAATCACAGGCTATGTTAAGTATTAGGGAAGTGATATTCTCTTCCCAGTTCAATCCACACCTGGACTATTGATGCAATGTTGGATGCCAGGTATTGGGAAGAACATTGATAAGAAGAAATTCCAGAGGACAATAACAGATTGATGAAGTAGCCACACCAAGATTAGATGAAGGAACCATAGACATTTGGACAAACTAAGGAAACATGCAAAGGGTACCTGAAGGTCGTTTTCAAAGTTTTGGAAAGGTTGTTATGTGAAAGATTGATTAGATTTGTTTCATTTGGCCTCAAAGGACAAATGTAGAAGCAAGGGGTGGTTATTTTAAAAGTAAATATAAGGGGAAACTCCTAACAATGAAAATTATATAAAAGTAGATTGGGCTTCCCAGTCACTGTTGTTCAAGCAAAAGCCAAATAATCACATGCTGAGTATGATGTTAAGGGATTTTTATTCAAGCATTGGTTAAGCAAGGTCATCTCTAATATTTTTCCCAATATTGAAATTCTACTGATGATTCCATTGGTTTCCAGTAGACATTTGATTAGTGTCATGAAGAGTTGGACACACCTGAAAATGATTCAACAAAATAAATTTGATTTGGAGTATAAGACTTTTTTGCAATAATGATCTAATAATATGCCAAATCAAAGGCATTAAGGAGGAATACAAATGAATGATCACTGGACTCAAAGATTTATTTAGCAATACTATATGTCAGGTGCTATGTGATGCACTGGGAATTTGGGGGAGGGAATGAAACACCTGCTCTTAAGGAGCTTACATTCTAGAGGATGGGGATGAGGTAAGAAGAGATAACAAACATATGTATGTATATGTATGTATGTATATACAGATTTAATATTATTAGAAGGAAGTTAGGGAGACAGGGAACTAGCAGCTGAGGGATCAGAAAAGGTTCATGAAGAAGTTGTGTTGGCTTAAGCTGAATCCTGAAGGATTTATTGAGGTAAAGGAAAGGAGGAAGTGTGTATCAATTATGAGGAACAGATAGAGCCAAGATAGGGAGATGGGAGATAAAATATCATTTAGAGCATAAAGAGAAAGCCAGTGTAGTTTTGCCAAAAAATTTGGACAAAAGCTAATATATATAAAATGAAGCTGAGAAGATAGGGTGGAGCCAGATTCAGTTAAAAAAAAAAAAAAAGCTCTTTGATGCTGGCTGTGTATGCTATGAGGACATCAAAAAGGACTGTTGAATCTGTGTTTTGAGCAGAAACAAAGTCAAAGAAGACATATATCTGACATGTTTTATATTACAGAGAATATTTGGTATAACATATAACAAAGAAAAGAATAGATGAAAGCATTTGTAGTTTATGGAAGGAGAGAGACAATAATCAAACATATAAAACAGTTGTCTATGTATAAATGCCTAATAGACAAGGAATAAATGACATACATTATTGATCTTAACAAAAGGAGGCAAATTTGACTGATACCTAGAATAAAGATGTAGATAACTTCTTTAAAAGAAATACTATAGATAAAAAGAATGGAAGAATCACATTCTATATGTCACACAGGCCCTCTGAGATCCAGCAATCCCTCATTGTTGTGTAGTCATGTCTGATGTGAAACCACATCTGGAGTTTTCTTTGGAAAGATGATGGAGTGGGGGGCGGAGCCAAGATGGTGGAAAAGGCACATGTGACTTTCTAAGCTCCTCTCATTCCCCTCATAACCAATTATTCTATCCAGCCTCAGAAATAGCTCTTCACTGCTTAAATTCATGAAAATCAGAAGCATACAATTTACAATTTGATGTATACATCATTGAAGCATACAATTTACAATTTACATTTACATACAATAAAGTCAATCTGGAAGATCACCAGGAAAGGTTTGTCCTGGGGGCCGGAACGACTAGTGAGGAGGGGGAACTGCATCCTGGGCAGACCAAGGGGGTGATCTTGTGGAGAAGTTATGAACCACTCTGCTATGGGCTAACTGCTCTGCCTTGTTACAAAGCAGAAACTGGCGAAATTAAAGCCTAAAACAAAACTCTAAACAAGCCCAGAACCTAACAAGATTGGCTAACAAAAACGGTACTCAGGCGGGCTGAACCGCCCCGCAGCCCATCCTCAGTTCAGGGCTTTTGGGGGTTACAAACCCTCCGGCAGGGGACACCGGGCAGTTCTAATCACACAGTGAGGGCTTGGCCTGGGGGT
The DNA here is from genome assembly GCF_902635505.1 of Sarcophilus harrisii. Classification (NCBI taxonomy): domain Eukaryota; kingdom Metazoa; phylum Chordata; class Mammalia; order Dasyuromorphia; family Dasyuridae; genus Sarcophilus; species Sarcophilus harrisii. The sequence goes on from NC_045430.1 coordinate 31,732,104, forward strand.
GAACTTCCCCAACAGGACTGTGCTTGGACAGAGACACTTCAGGTCCCCAAAATCCATTCACTGCTCAACTTAATCCCCCCGGGGCGGGGTTTGGCGGGAAATGAAACTCTCACTGCTCGCGTCTAGCCCCAGGGGTCATTATCTCACACAGGGTTCTTTGCAGGCACTTTCCCAGCTTGCCCTGCAGGCCTGATTCTTCCGGAGACTCTTTCCCAAACACTCCAGTACCTGCTTTTTGTAGCCAGCTAGCAGGACACTACCCACTGCTCAAGGCTGGTAACCTCCTGACCCTGAAGAAACCCTACAGGCAACAAAATGTGAAAATCAAAAGACAATTGATAGTTTCTATAAAGAGAACACTTTTCAAGCCTGAAAGACTAATAGACAGTCTCCAAACAATTTTGGTCCCCAATACAAAGGCTCTTAGAAGAACTTTAAAAACCAAAAGAGAACTAGAAGAAAAAATGGGAAAGGAAGAGAAGCTATGCAAGAGGTACAGAAAGACATAACTCACTAAAAGAAAAATTTGATAAAGTAGAAAAAAAACAACTTTAAAATTAATTGGAAAGGTAAAAAACCCCAAAAGTTTGGAAACGAATTTGTGAATTGGGAAAGAAAATAACTCAAAAAAAAAGTGAAATGGAAAAAAAAATCCATAGAGCAAAAACGATTCATTTAAAAATTCAATTGGACAATACAAAAGTAAAAAAGCTAAAAGGAAAATAACCCTAAAATCAAAGGGACAAATAAAATGACTGATTCATTGAGACAGGAAGAATCAGTCAAGCAAAACCAAAAAAAATGAAAGATTGGAAAAAAGTCAAATATTTACTTGGAAAACAACAGATGAAAATAGTCTGGGAGATAACCTGAGGGATCATCGGACTTGAAAATTATGATGAAAAAAAAAAGAGCCTGAATACTTTTTCAGAAATCATAAAAAAAACTCCCAAAAGAAAGAACCGGAAGGTAAAATAGGCGTTGAAAAAATCCATTGAACACCCTGAAAAAAACCCAAAATAAAGACTCCAAGGGAATATTTCAAACTTCAAATTTTCAGACTAAAAAAAAATTCTAAACAAAGGAAAAACAGTTCAAATACCAAAATTACAATAAAATCACACAAGGTCCTCCTCAACATTAAAGGATCAAAGGGCCTGGAATTTGATATTCTGAAGGGCAAAAGAACTTGGAATGCAGCCAAGAATAAACTACCCAGCTAAGCTGAGCATTTTTTTCCCATGGAAGAAGATGGACATTTAATGAAACAGAAGAATTCCATCTGTTTCTAAAGAAAAAAACAGACTTAAACAAAAGATTTGATCTCCAACAACAGGACTCAAGACAAGTAGAAAAAGAAACTCTTGAGAATTGTATTTCTGTTGTGGATATGCATAAAGACCACATGTATAATTTGATTCTACTGATATAGCATAAAAAAGGGAAGTAGAAATGGAAAGGGGATAATGTCAGAAAAAGGGAAAAGGGGAGATAAAAAGAGGGAAACTATATGCGACGATAAAGCAAAGGAAACCTATCATATCTGAGGGAACTTAGAGAGGAGGAGGAACATTGTGTGAATCTTACTCTCATCAGAATTGGCTCAAGAAGAAATAATTGACATATTTGTTTTTAAGAGAATCTTCTCTCACCTCATTAAAAGTGGGAGGAAAGGGAAAAGGAAAAAGAGTAATAAGGGAAGGGTACAAGAAAGGGGAAGGGATTCAAAGGGAAGAGGGAAGGATACTAAAGAGGAAGAGCTGAGTGATGCAAGTAGGACCAATAAGTTTAATACTAAGGAAGTGGGGGAAGGAGGGCAAGAAAAGGAAAGCATAATCAGGGGATATTAGGATGGCAGGAAATACAGAATTAGTAATTTTAACTGTAAATGTGAATGGGATGAACTCCCCATAAAGAGGGACAGATATGAGACTGGATCAAAGTCAGAACCCTACAATATTTTGTTTATAGAAAACACATTTAAAACAGGAGATACATACAGAGTAAAGGTAAAGGCTGGAGCAGAATCATTAGCTAGGTAAAGTCAAAAAAGCAGGGGTAGCCATCCTTATCTCAGATCAAGTGAAAGCAAAAATTGATCTAATTAAAAGAGATAAGGAAGGAAACTATATCTTGCTAAAAGGTACCATAGACAATGAAGCAATATTAGTATTAAACATATATACACCAAGTGGTAGATCTAACTCCTAAAGGAAAGTTAAAGAGTTGGAGAAGAAATAGACAGCAAAACTATAATAATGGGAGATCTCGGTCTTCCTCTCAGATTTGATAAATCAAATCACAAAACAAATAAGAAAGAAATTAAAGGGTAAATAGAATATTAGAAAAATTAGGTATAGATCTCTGGAGAAAACTGAATGGTGACAGAAAGGAGTACACTTTCTTCTCAGCAGTTCATGGAACCTACACAAAAATTGACCATATATTAGGATATAAAGACCTCAAAATTAAATGCAGGAAGGAAGAAATAGTAAATGCTTTCTTTTCAGATCACAATCAATAAAAACTACATTCAACAAAGTTGGATATAAATAGATCAAAAAGTAATTGGAAACTAAATAATCTCATTTAAAGAATGATTGGGTGAAACAGCAAATTATAGACACAATTAAAATTTCCTCAAGATATGACATGGTGAGACATCATACCAAAATCTGTGGGATGCAGACAAGCGGTAATAAGGGAAATTTTATATCTTAGAGACTTACTTGAACAAAATAGAGAAAGAAGGTCAGTGAATTGGGCTTGCAACAAAAAGTTAGAAAAGACCAAATTAAAAACCCCAATCAATTACTAAACTTGAAATTCTAAAATTAAAAGGAGAAATTAATAATATTGAAAGTAAAAAAAACTATTGAACTAATAAATAAAACTAAGAGTTAGTTTATGAAAAAACCAATAAAATTATGAACCTTTGTAAATCTGATTAGAAAAAAAGAGGAAAATCAAATTAGTAGTCTTAAAAATGAAAAGGAGAACTTTGCACCAATGAGGAAATTAAAGAAATAATAAGGGTTACTTTTCCAACTTTACACCAATAAATTTGATAACCTAAGCGAATGGATGACTCATCCAAAATATGGCTTCAGATTATCAAGAAGGAAATAAATTGCTTAAATAGTCCCATTTCGAAAAGAAATAGAACAAGCTATTAATCAACTCCTAAAAAATCCCCAGGACCAGATGGTTTACATTGAATTCACAAACATTCAAAGAACAATTAGTCCCATAACTTAAACTATTTGAAAAAGTAGGGAATGAAGGAGTCCTACCAAATTCCTTTATGACACAGACATGGTACTGATACCTAAACCAGGTAGGTTGAAAACAGAGAAAGAAAATTATAGACCAATCTCCCTAATGAATATTGATGCTAAAATCTTAAATAAAATATTAACGAAAAGTCTACAGAAAATCATCCCCAGGACAATACACCACAATCAAGTAGGATTTATACCAGGAATGCAGAGCTGGTTCAATATTAGGAAAAGTATCAGTATAATTGGCCATATTAATAACTAAATTAACAAAAACTATATGATCATCTCAATAGATGCAGAAAAAGCATTTGATAAAATCCAACATCCATTCCTATTAAAACACTTGAGAGTATAGGAATAAATGGACTTTTCCTTAAAATAATCAGTAGTATCTATTTAAAACCAGGGAAATAGGGGAAAAGGGAAGGGGAGGGGAGGTAAGGGAAGGGGAGGGGAGGGGAGGGGAGGGGAGGGAACGGAAGGAAGAACTTGGAAAGAAAGATAAGTTCTTTCCTGGGACATGTATCATTTAAGAAGGCTATAAGATGTTTAATTTAAAATGGCTAAAAGACAATTATTGATGGAGACCTGTAGCGCAGCAAAAGACTGAATAATGGATACATACATTTGGAAATAAACTGCCAAGAGAGGATAACTGAATCAAGGGAGCAGATACTATCACTTCTTGGACAACTTAATATATCTAGGGTTGCGCCATACTTGATTTTTCTCTGCTTCCCAACAATTGACAGCTCCTTAACTACACTTGTATGGCTGCCATTTTTTTTTTTTTTTTTTGTTTTTCTCTGCTGTCATCTCCTAGGACAGACTCTTAACTGTTCCCAGAGCTTCTTCTGAATTGAATTGCTATTGCCATTTAAGGAAAATATAATAAGCTTGTTCACTTCCTCCTCCAAAGGATTTTTTTTCAGTTCTTGTGGTAGCTGGCTACAATTCCTGAGACTAATCATCACATTTTCAAATTTTATTTCAAGTCAGATCCACGGCAACTCAAAAAGGCCCCTTAGGTGGAGATCAAAATCTTTTCCTATGAACCCTGCCCATACCAACAAAAATTCCATTTAAATCCACATTTAAATCTGTGTAAAGATACACAGATTGGAGTGAACAAATTCTCTTTAGCTCCTAGTTCCAGAGCTGTGTAAATTATCTTGTGGTTTTGGTAAACCTTAAGGAATATTTTATCATTCCTGGAAAAAGAATTAAGCAGAACTTTACTTTGAATTTGTACTGTTGTGGCTCAGGTTCTTATTTACCTTACATACTAGTGGTCCTACATGCTTAAAAAATGTATAGCACAGTTTCTAGCATTTTGATTAGTTCCTCAAATAAGAATTTGAGGGAAAAAAATTAAATAGGATAAGTCTATGAAGATGGGCAATGTTCTTCACCAGTGGAGGAAGTATCCTTATCGATGACAGAGCTGATTCTTTATAAATTCCTGAAAGTAGAGAATTTTAGAACATCCCCAATGAAAGGGAGTCAAAAGTCTTTTATATCTGAGTTTAGTATATACTAGATGGTCTTTTCTCAAGCTCTCACCAATCCCACTCTTCTCCTTGGCACAAACCATTGAGTAATCAAATTTTAGCAATGAAGAGAGTCTTAGGCAAATGAACCTCAAGCTCCTGATTACAATTATTATTACTAGTTATGTATGTATGAATATATGTATAAATAAAGTTGAAGTCAGTTGTTTTACCTTCCTGGATCCCATTTTCCTCCACTATAAAAATGGATATTTAAAACCAATAACAGAACTGTTGGGAAGATGAAATTAGAAAATTTCTTTAAAGTACTTTATAATCCTTCAAACACTATCCAAGTTCTTTCTTCCTTCAGCAGATTGAATGGTTTATTTAAGTTTTTACTTGACTAACAATAAAATTAATTTACATCCCCTAAGCATATAACAAATAGTTGCTCATTAAACCCCAATCTTGTTGATTGGCAAAGCCTTGGAGAAGGTGAAGAACATGCTGTAATTAGATACATGTTTAAATATCTAAATGCAGTTCATGGAAAGGTGTGATAGAAACAATACTTATATTATATTATATTATTATTATTATTATATAATACACAATTCCATTTAGATTGTTAGTTTTTACATAAAAGATATTAAACTCATTCTTGAGACTTGATTGGCTCAGAATACTAAAGAGTAAAGCTGTTGACATCACTCTTTAGGCATCTGAATACAAAACAGGGACCTCCATGGTGCCTGAGTAGTAGAAAACAATGGGCAGCTCAGATGCAGGAAAACTTTTCTCCACCAAATCAACACAAATGTCTCAATGCTGATCTTTGTTGAATATAATTTTCTTGTGTCCCCAATACCTATCCTTGTTGAATAGCCTTTTTTTTTTTTTTTTTTTTTTTTTTTTTTTTTTTGCTTAAATGAATCTCCTTTACTCCCTCCCCTTTTCCCCCCTGAAAGGGGGATATTAGAAGTGATTTGGTCAAATTTTTTAATTTTATAGATGAATAAACTAAGTCCCAGAAGAAAAAGAAAAATGTCATGTTAAGGATAATGATATACAAATTGAAAATATATTTCACACTATCTGAGAGAAACCCAAAGATGCTTTATCTCAGTCCAGAGTAAGCAAGTAGGGAATGAATCTAGATGTTCTTTGAAAATGCCAAGAGGAGTCATGTGAATCATATTAATTGTTGAAAGCTGCTAGAAATTATACAAGGCTTCAAGTTAATGCATTAGCACTTCTATACAAGCCCGCCTAAAGAATATTGTATATGTTTGCATAATTTGACTTTCTCTTCTTCCTTCCTTGGTAATGAGATTATTTATTAGTTGGGGAAGAATTATTCCAAAATGTGAGGCAAAACTTGTACCACCTTTATCTGAAAGTGGAAAAAGTCCTTGAGTGAGAAATCCAAGTGCTGATACCATAAGTTAAGGTGTCCATCATGTACATGTGCCAAAGTGTTTCTGAGAGAGATGTCATTTGTAAGTAGTTTGAAAAGGGGCTCTTCTGCTATTTATATTTATAATTTCCTCAGGATGGCAGTATTGAGAGCTGAAAGGAACCTCAGACTTCATCTAGTCCAACTTCCTCATTTTAATAACACTTAACTTTGCTTTATGAATGTGAAAAGTTTGATAGTGCTTGAAGATTGTAAAGTGCTTTAAAAATGACCTCATTTCATCTTCCCAACAGCTCTGTTATTGGTTTTATAATTCCATTTTTATAGTGGAGGGAATTGAGACTCAGGGAGGTAAAATAGCTGGCCCCAAGTTTATTCATATATAGGTATACATAGACAAATAGATAGATAGATAGATATAACTAGTAATAATCATTGTAACCAAGAGCTTGAAACTCATTTGCGTAAAAATCTCTTCATTGTTAGAGTTTGATTATTCAATGGTCTGTGCCAAGATGAAGAGTAGAGTTGGTAAGAGCTCCAAAGGAGAGATCCTGGGGGCAACTAGAGGGTGTAGTAGATAGAGCACTGGCCCTGAATTCAAGAGGATCTAAGTTCAAATCCAGCTTCACTTAACACTTTCTAGCTGTATGATGAAAAAAAGAAAAGGGTCAAGAAAGATACTGGTCTTCTTGTTTTTAGTTTTGAGACAGACACACAGAGTCTTTGAGCCCTGAGTTATATCATCATCATCATCATCATCTTCATGATCACTAATATTTTATAGCACTTTAAAGTAGTACTTTATAGTACTTTCTTAGTACTTTAAAGTTTTCAAATGATATTACATATCTTACGTATTATATTGCATACATATTATTTTATCTTATCTTCATAACAATCCTGTGAAGTAAATGCTTGTTGTTCAGTCATTTTTCAGTTATTTCCGAATCTCTGTGACCCCATTTGGAGTTTTCTTGGCAAAGCCACTGGAGTGGTTCGCCATTTCTTTTTCCAGCTCATTTTTCAGATGAGGAAACTGAGGCAAAGAAAATAAAGTGGCTTTCATAGGCTCACACAGCTACGAAGTATATGAAGCCATCAAACATGCTATCTACTGTAGCTGCCCAAGTAGAAGCTATTATTATGCAAAAATTGAAACTGAGATAGTTTAAATAACTGAGGCAGAATTTGAACTCAGATATTCTTGACTCCAAGTCCCTATGCCCCACAGCAGGGCTTTTTAAATTTTTTTCACTCATGACCCCTTTTTGCCTGAGAAATCTTTATGTGACCCTGGGTATGTAGGTATACAAAATAAGCATACAAATCAAACACTGATAATACATCATAATTTTATGACCCCCACATTCAGTGCCATGACCCACAATTTAACAAGTTTCACCATATGTCACAAAGTAATAATGTAGGGTATGAATTTATTATGGTACAATGGAAAAGGTCCTAAGTTAAAATCCTGTCTTGAGATGTTAAATAGTGGAGAGAAAATTGGATTTGGAGTCAGGATTCAGAACTGGTTTCAGATTGGCTTCAGCAAGTTACTTATTCTGTCTTAGCCTCAATTCATCTACAAAATGAAAAGAATAGACCTGTATCATTCCTTTCAGTACATTGTGCTTCTATAATCCTATCTGTTTCTTTATGCAAATCATTTAATTTCTTTGGACTCCAATGTCTTCATCTGCAAAATTAAGGTTTTTTCTTCTTTTTCTACATCAGAGGTTCTTCACCTTTCTCTGAATCCTAAACTCATTGGGAATTCCAATGGACCCTTTCTCAGCCTGTGGACCCTTTCTCAGGACATGTTTTAGAATGCACAAGAAAAAAATACAAAAGATTACAAAGAAAGTTAATTATATTGAAATAGTTAATGATTTTTTTTTCTGAGGCAATTGGGGTTAAGTGACTTGCCCAGGGTGGCACAGCTAGGAAGTGTTAAATGCTTGTGGGCAGATTTGAATCCAGGTCCTTCTGACTTCAGGGCTCTATCCACTGCACCACCTAGCTGTCCCAATGAATTTTTTTTTTTTTAATTAAGGAGCCCAGATGTCTATAAGGTTCCTTCTAGCTCTAAATTGTCTGTTCATCTAGGTCCAAGTCTAGTGCACTTTCCATCATTCCCTGTTGCCCTTTGGATCAAGAGAAGGGCAGGCCTCAAATTCCTTCTCCTGTGTTTCTCTGTAGGGACTGAAATTAGACAAACAAATGTCTAAACAAATCATTACTCAGATTTTCCCCTAAGTTTAGCCTGCTCAATGTCTGACCCTAAAGATCATATCCAGTCAAGTTCAGTGTCAACAATTTAGGAAAAATGATAATGGTTGAGAATAGAAGGGATAAAGAAGTCATGATTCAGGGTCCTAGTTCATGCTATTCTTCTTTTAACCTAGCCTTTCTCTCTGTCTTTGTCTCTTAGTCTCTCTTTCTCACTGTGTTTCTGTCTCTCTGTGTCTTTATCTCTGTCTCTGTTTCTGTCTCTGTCTGTTTCTCTTCTTTCTTCTTCTTCATCTTCCCCCTTCACTTGTCTCATGACATCCCTATTCTTGCTGTCTTTTCATTATCACCAATGGATTCTACGCTTAGGTATGCATAGAGTTATCTTAGCTAACCCAACAAACATAGATGCCAAATGATTTTCCTAAAAGGGATCATATCACCAATCCCATTAAATAAACTTTGGTGACTCCATAATATCTTTAGGATAAAAATGTAATCTCCTTTTTTGGCATTTATAGCACTTTATAACTTGTTCTCTCTTCTCTCTTTCTATTCTTCTTACACATCATTTTCATGTATTTCACTTTCTGTTGTTCACTGAGAATGCTCCATATACCACCATCATGTCATACCACCATTTACATTGTCACACATACCCTATATGTTCTCCCAACTTACCTTTGCATTTTAGAATCCCCAACTTCCTTTGTAAACAGCTCAGATCCCAGCTTCTACAGGATGCCTCTTTTGATCCTTCCAGCTACCACAGATCCTACTTTTTATGTATGTTGTATATGAATAATATAATGTACCAATCAATATGGAGGACTGATAAAGATCCTTGAAAAATGGAAAAATGTGCAGATATTCCCTAGTTGCTTTCAATCAGCATAAGGAACAAAGATTATTTTTGTTTATTTAATTTTTTCTCCCAGTTACATTCAAAACTTTTTTTTTTTTTTTACATTTGTTGTTAAGATTTTTGAGTTCTAGGTTCTCTCCCTTATCCCTATTTACAATTAAGAAACCACAGGTGGGGTCAACTAGGTGATACCATGGATAGAGCACCAGCCCTGAACTCAGGAGGACCTGAGATCAATTATGGCCTCAGGCACTCAACACTTCTTAGCTGTGTGACCATGAACAAGTCATTTAACCCCAATTGCCTCAGCAAAAAAAAAAAAAAAAAAAAAAAAAAAAAAAAAAAAAAAAAAAGAAAGAAAGAAAAGAAAAGAAAAGAAAAAGAAAGAAAGAAAGAAAGGAAAAAAAATAAATTAAAAATAGAGTAATATTCTGTATTCTGTATTAAGACAGATATGTATTCAGAGTTGATCAGTTCCTTCCCTGGATATGGATAGGATTTTTCATCATAAGTCCTTCAAAGAAGGTATGGATGGACTGTATTATCAAGAACAAAATGATTTACAGCTGGTCATCCCATAACATTGCTAGTACTTTGTATACAGTACATTTCACTTTTTTTCGTGGAAGACTTTCCAGGTTGTTATTGTTCTTTTTTTTTTCCTGAGAGCATCCTGTTCATCATTTTCTAGAGAACAGTAATATTCCATCAGAGAAAATTGCTTCAATTGTTTTATAATTATTATTGCTAATTCTATTTTTTTATTTATTCTCTTTCCTTTCATCCTGTCCCCCCTCAAAAGTGTTTTGCTACTTACTACTCCCTACCCTAATATGTCCTCTCTTTTATCACCTTCTCCCCATCCCACATCCTATTCCCCTCCTATTTCTTGTAGAGTAAGATAGATTTCTATAAACCTAATGAGTATGCATGTTATTTCTTAGTTGAGTCAATTCTTACGAGAATAAGGTTCACTCACTTTCTTCCTCTTTTCTTCCCCTCCACTGTAAAAGCTGTTTCTTGTCTCTCTTTTTTTTAAAGGCAGAAATTCTTACCTGAGGTCCATTAACTTTTTTTAAAAAAAAGTTAACAACTGTATTTCAATATAATTTATTTCCTTTGTAATGCTATGGATTCAATGCATTTAAAAACTTTGTTTAAGAAGTTCATTGACTGTATCAGACTCCTCAAGGGGTTTGTGACCCAAAGAAGGTTAAGAATGACTCCCTGCCAATAACTGAACCCTATGGAAGCTTGGAAGATCCAATTTCTATCCAAAAGAGAATTGAGAACCAGGAGTCCATAAGTACTCTGAAACAGACATATCTAAATAGTGTCTGTTGAGTTCAGGAAATCTAGAGGTTTCATCAAAGGTTCCATGGACAACTAAAGTTGATAGAGTAGACCATTGAAAGCACCATTTGCAGCAGCAGCCAAACCTGACTCCCTTACCATTCCTTCCTTTTCTTCTTTTTCATATAAGCTCCATCACAAAGTGTCATTATCTAAGCCTCTATAGTCACGTCTCTTCACATAGAATACCTTTGAACAATTCTTATTCAATATAAAGCATTAATATCTTAAAATCTCAATTTATATTATAACAATTTCTCTTCCAACTAGCCCATATGGTTAATGTGTGAATATCTGGGGTGTGGATGAATGTGTCACTGTAACATTTTGAGTCATATTCCCTAAAAGAAAAGCCAAATGAAATAGAAGATCCAAAATTTTAAAAAAAAGTAAATTGGGAACTCTCTTGGATTTATAGCATTTTCCATTTCCAGATGTGAAAGTAGATGCTTTTTTCTCTTTTAAAATCCCCAAGAAGCCTACTTTGAAAGTTATTGTTTTTAATTCAAAATAGAAAAAAAAGAGGGGGTTGGGAGGTGGAATCAATATGGCAGAGAAAAGCCAGAAAGTTGCCTGAGCCCTCCCCACGTTTCTTCAGAAATAAAATTAAATCAAGATTCTAAAAGAATTCCTGAATGACAGAATCCACAGAAGATAAAGTAAAAAGTTTTCTAATCCAAGATAACTTAGAAGGATTTCAGGAATAGTCTGTTTCATTTGGCTAAAAAAGGAGTGGAGCCCAGTCCAGTAGCTTCTGGGCAAGCCACCAGGAGGTTCTTAGCCACAATAAAGATTAGCATCCCAGGCTCTAGGTCAGCAAGTCAGTGATATGTCAGATTAGCTGTGAGGCCTCTAGCTCCCAAACAGCAGGCAAACTGCCAGCTTTAGAACCCAGACAGAACAGGCATTTCTAGACCAAGACACTCTAGCACAGTGGGCAAGCTGTCACCACCAAAGTTCTGGTCAGAAAGCCAGAAATCAGGTGGGTCCCTGGACCCAGTTCAAGAAACTTGGGACAATGAGCAAAAAACAAGAAAAAACAAAAGGCTCTGATTTTAGAAAAAATAGTATTGTAATGATCTGGTTAGCTTTCTGGAGGTCTCAGGACTTGGTTTCAGAAGAATAATTATCATGATAATAGTCAGGGATAAAGTCCAAAGTCTTTATTATCTCCTTCATAATCTGTCTCCTTAGCCTGGGGCCAGGCTAGCTTTTCTGGGGGACCTTCAGATGGGCCTTGGTCTTTGTGGAGAAATGAGGGAGATAAGACAGCCATCACGAGGGTCTTTGTTTTTGAGTCTGAGCTCCAGGTTCTAGGTTCTAGGCTTCAGGCTCCAGGCTCCAGGCTCCAGCCTCCAGCCTCCAGCCTCCAGCCTCCAGCCTCCAGCCTCCAGCCTCCAGCCTCCAGCCTCCAGTCCTCTGTCTTCTCTATCTCTGAATCTGTCTTCCCTCCCAGATCTCTTAGCTCTTATATACTCTATTATAAGTACATCATCATAAGTGACAATCTTGTAGAACTATATTAAGTACTAAATACATGTAAACCAGAAAATCATTATCTCAATTCCACTGAGTTAACACCTTGTTGTAGGATTAAATCAATCATACTGAGCCTTAAGTATACTTTTTCAGAGTCCCTCCCCTCTATGTAGTATGATGATAGGGAAAATCAAAACACAAACTCAGAAGAAGGCAATATCAAAATGCCTACATGTGAAGCCTCAAAGGGGAATATGAATTGGTTGCAAGCCCAAAAAGTCCTCTTGAAAAAGCTCAAAAAGGATTTTAAAAATCAAGAGAGATAGAAGAAAAATTGGGAAAAGAAATGAGTTATGCAGGAAAATTATAGGAGAAAAGAATGAACAGCTTGGAAAAGAAAGCACAAAATTGAATGAAGGAAACAACTTTTTAAAAAGTAGGATTGGCCAACTGGAAAAGGAGATATGGAAGCTAACTGAAAAAAAGATAATTCCTTAAAAATTAAAATTAAGCAAGTAAAAGCTAATGACTTCATACAACAACAAGAATTAGTCAAAAAAATCAAAAGAATGAAAAAAATAGAAGAAAATGTTATATATATATATACTTATGAGAATAAGGTTCACTCACTCTCTTCCTCTTCTCTTCCGCTCAACTGTAAAAGTTGTTTCTTACTTTTTTTTTTTTTTTTTTTTTTTAAGGGCAGAAATTCTTAACCTGGGGTCCATTAACTTTTTTTAAAAAAAATTAACAACTGTATTTCAATATAATTTATTTCCTTTGTAATACTATGGATTCAATGCATTTAAAAACATTGTTTAAGAAGTTCCTTAACTGTTCCAGACTCCTCAAGGGGTTTGTCACCCAAAAAGGTTAAGAATGACTCCCTGCCAATAACTGAACCCTATGGAAATTTGATACATATATATAAAACAACTGACTTGAAAAATAGATCCAGGAGAGATAATTTAAAAATTATTCAACTATCTGAAAATCATGACCAAAAATAGAGTCTAGATAGCATCTCTCAAGATGCTCTGATATCCTAAAACCAGAAAGTAAAATAGTCACTGAAAGAATCTCCCAAAAATCTCCTGAAGAGATCCTCAAATGAAAAACTCCAAGGATTATTGTAGTCAAATTCCAGGTCAAGGAGAAAATATTGCAAGCTACAGGAAACAATTCAAATATTAAAGAGCCATTTTCAGAATTATAGAAGACTTAGCAGCTTCTACATTAAAAGGATCAGAGAGCTTGGAATATGATATTCTGAAAGTCAAAAGAGTTGAACCACCCAGCAAAACTAAGTATAATATTTCATGTAAAAAGATTGACATTCACTGAAATAGATCATTCAGTCTTTCCTGACTGAAAGACCAGAGCTGAACAGAAAATTTTATTTTCAAATACATGATTCAAGAGGAGCATTAAAAAAAAAAAAAAGGTAAACAGGAAAGGAAAAATAAAACGAAACATGTTATTCCATAAGATTGCATAACTGTTTATAAAAATTCTTATATGGGAAGATAGTTTTTCTAACTCTTGAGAACTCTATCTTTATTAGGGCAGTTAAAAGGAGTATACTTAGAATGTGTGGGTACAAGTTAACTTTGATGTGATAATAAAAATAATTGTTAAAGGATGAAAAAGTTGTACTGGGAGAAGAAAAAAGCAAGAGGCAGAATGGGAGAAATTGTATTATTCAAAGAGGCAGGGAGACCTGTTATACTAGAAATTAAGTAGAGAGAGATGAGTGCCTTTGCAAGGGTCAGTGTATGTATTTTGAAAACAAAAAGCTATTATGTTAAAAAAAAAAAGTTAGATATGAAAGACCTTTAGAGAAAATTGAATGGGGATAGAAAGGGATATACCTTTTTCTCTTTTTTTGTTTTGTTTTTGTTTTTTGGTGAGGCAATTGGTGTTAAGTGACTTTTGTATGATCACACAGCTAATAAGTGTTAAGTATCTAAGGCCAGATTTTGAACTCATTATATCCACTGCACCATCTGTCTCTACCATTTTTCTTGTGGGTACATGGAAAGTATGCAAAAATTGATCATGTTTTAGGGCATAAAAATCTTCCATTCACATTTAGAAAGGTAGAAATGTTAAATCCATTCTTTTTAAGATCATGATGAAATAAAAATTACATGTAGTAAAGGGATATGTAAAGAGAGATTAAAATTAATTGGAAACTAAGTAATCCTAAAAATTAGTGGGTCAAAGAACAAATTATAGAAACAATTAATAATTTCATCAAAGAAAATGACAATAATGAGACAGCATACTAAAATTGATAGGATGCAATCAAAGTACGTTTGAAAAATGTTATATCTTTAAATGCTTACATTAATAAAATACAGGAAAAAAAAAACAAAAACAAATCAATGATTTGGACATGTAACTTTAAAAAATTGGGAGGGAGGGAATAAAAATCCTCAATTAAAGATTAGAAATTCTGAAAATCAAAGGAAAGATTAATAAAATCAAAAGTAAGAAAACTATTGAACAAATAAATAAATGAAAAATTGATTGTAGGAGGTGGAGAATGAGTAAAATAGATAAACTTAATTTTATTAATAATATTAATTTTATTTAAAAAAAGAAAGAAGAAAGCCACAAAGAAATATCAAAAATGAAAAGGATGAATCCACCAACAATGCAGAGGAAATTAAAGCAATTAAGAACTATTTTGCCCAACTGTTTGTCAATAAATCTGGTAACCTAAGTTAAAGAGATAAATATTTACAAAAATATAAATTACCCATATTAACAAAAGAGAAAATAAAATACTTAAGTAATCCCATTTTAGAGAAATAAAAATGAGCAAACCATTATTGAGCTCCCTAAGTAAAAATCCCCAGGACCAGATGATTTTCCAATGAATTCTAACATTCAAAGAATAATCAATTCCAATACTACATATAAATTATATATAAACCAATCAGGAAAATAAGTAAAAGAAGTCCTACCAAATTTCTTTTGTGACACAAATATGGTAATGATACTTAAATCAGGAAGAGCCAAAACAGAATTATAAAACAATTTCCTAGTGAATATTGATGCAAGAATTTTATTTTTATTTATTTACTTAATATTTTACATGGAGGCCACATTTGAACTCAAGTCCTCCTGACTCCAGGGCTGGTGCTCTATTGACTTTACCATTGGGCTGCCCACCTTATCACCTATGGAGAAAAAAACAAACACAGCCCTTGTAACAAATATTCATTGTCAAGAAAATCAAATTCTGAGTGTCTTTTGTATACATTCTTAGTTCTGATTGAGCAGATACTTATAAAGCAGAGATGGAATATTGTCACTGAATACCTGCCCATGTGTCACAGTCCACATAAGAGTTTAAATTAGGTAAAGAGAAGATTGCATATATTCACAAAGACTGAACTCTCACTAGTCAGTCCTGCATTATAGAAATAACAATAGCTTCAAAAAGAAAAACAAAATCAAACAAAATCACCCTTAACCCCCCACCCCCACCTCCCCGCCACACATACAGAAAGGTGAGCTAGTTAGATGGATGTATTTGTGCTGAGGTTAGCTTTAGAATGCAGAAAACATTAAAAGATCATAAAGTCCAAAAGAATAAGAAAGAACATTTATGTGTTTATGGAATAGGTAAAGAAAATCCACTGAGAGAAGCAATATTAAAGTAGGAATGGGAAAAATAGAAGCTAACTCACAAGGCAGAAAAGAAATTCATAATGGAATGTAAAGTTGGCTAAGAGGTTTATGCATTTTAACAGTAGTCAGACCATTATTATGGATGCTTTTAAGTTTCAGATTCCCACTGAGATTTTTTTCCTCTTGAGGAAATAGAGAATTCCAAAAAGCAATTTTTATGACTATTATTCATTCAAAGAGACTCATAAAAGACAACTTAAAACCTTGTTCCTGTTGTGTTGTTATCGTTAAAGATTAGTAATAATTTTGAGGGCAACTAGGTAATGTAGTAGATAGAGTGCTGAGCCTGTAGTTAGGAAAACTCATCTTCCTTACTTCAAATCCTGGCTCAGATATTTATAAGCTTGTAACCCTGGACAAATTCTTAATCTTGTTTGACTCAGTTTTCTCATCTGTAAAATGAGCTGGAGAAGGAAATGGCAAATTATCGTTTACCAAGAAAACTGCCAATGCAGTCATGATGAGTTGGATACAATAAGCAGCTGAATAAAAACAAAATAGTTTTTGGTTTTGAATATCTATTCACTTTTTTCTGCTTTAAAAATCACTAAGAAACATTTCTGCCCAACTGAAATTTGAATAAATCAACCTGTAAGTAAACTGAGGTGCAACTAGGTCATAGAACTATACATTTAGAGCTAGAAGAGTCATACAATCTAAACATTCCCTCATTTTTACTAATGAAAATAATGAAATCCAAAAACTTAAGTAACTTATCCATGATCATAGTGGAACCAGTATTAAAAACCAGTTTCTCTGAGGTCCCAGTGACCCTTCTATTACTCCCATAGAATCCTCTCAAAATAATTAGTAGTTCACTGGAAGCATTACATCATTATTGACACCAGTATCCTAAAACTAATTTAGTACCCCCTAATCCTTAATTTCTTCATTTGCAAAATGATGTATTATATCTGTATTACTTATCTTTCAAAATTGTGAGGCTCAAATTGTGTTAATATATTGAAAGTGAGAAAATGAAAAATGTCTCTTTAATTTTGCAAAAATGACTAGTTGCTAGATGAACAGGAAATATTTTGGGAGAAAGTAAGTGTAGATTCAGAAGTGTAATGTGGAAGAATATTAAGAACAACAGAGTTGTTTGGAATACAGGGTTTTTCAAGTGTAAATGTTGAAGATTATCTTTGCATGTATTTTAAAAATATGTAATACCTTCTGAAGATCCCTGTTTGGGCGCCAAAATGTAACATCCAGACTAGTTCTCTGGAGGATCTCTGGCCAAGCCTTGGTCTTAGGTGTCATAAAGGCAGGAGAGGTACCAGGAGGATCTTTGTTTCTGTCTCCATCTTCTGTGTTTCCTCTGTTTCTGTGTCTGTGTCTGAGTCTGAGTCTGAGTCTGAGATTGAGCTCTTGTCTCCAGTCCTCTCAACCCTTAAATACCTCAGTCTGATTATATCATTACATCACACTAAATATATGCCAACTAGAGTGATTACATCATTATATCATACTGGAGTGATTACATCATTATATCACACTAAGTTTATGTGAGCTAGATAAGATAATGATTATCTTTATCTTATCAATCACACTGAGTAAGCACCCTGCTATAAGTATCTTTGCTTCAAGTAGAGCACAGGTGGTCATGCCCTCCTGACTTCTCAGGGAGGGAGATAGAAATCCAATAGGGAAAATAGGGAGCCAAACCAGATATTTTTGGTAAGTTTCCTCTGGGCTGAAGGGTCTTATACCTCACTCAGAGTTCCCCCACTATCTGCGACCCTATACAAAAATAAAAAAGCTATTACTAAAAAATAAATTATACAAGAAAATTTTTTTTAAATAAAAGAACAACAGAGTTGGAGTGAAATTCAATGCATTAAATACATTTATTTTCAAACTGCTTATATAAATAACTGTAAATTCCTATATTTACTTAATTTTCATCCAATATGGTAACATCTGTAACTACTATTTCCTTATTGAATATTTTACTATAATTTATGTTGTAGATTAGTATATTCATTTGTTTTAGAAGAATTTCTGAATCATAAATTCATGTCATAGGAAATTAAATAATGGTTTATATGTAGCAATGGATTTTCATGTCCACAAAAAAATGTTTTTGATTATTGCATAGTAATTACATAATAGCTATCCTACCTTTATAGAATCATTCTTTATAACCAAGAAAAGTTAAACAAAACAAATTGATTTATTGGACATATCTATATATTCTTTATTCTGTATATGTATTCCACCACTTTTCTCTTGCCTCTTCTGCCCAGCCATCTACTATGGCTTCTACTGTGTGATCTTGGACAAGTCCCAGTAATTTTACTGGAGATTTGGACTCAATAATCTCTAAGATCTCTACCAACTTTAATCTATGATATTATGATCATTTTCGTTAATTATCATTATATAATTCTTTTACTTTTTGTAGGTAAACAAGTCAAAAAAGCCATCTACAATAGATGTCTCCACTTTCTTTCCTATCACTCTCTTTTTACAATCTAGCTTCTGATCTTACCATTTCAACTGTTCTCTTCTCTAGTTACTAATGATCTAGTTGTCAAATTCAGCTACCTTTTCTCCATCCTCATTCTCCTTGACTTCTCTACAGTCTTTGACACCTGATTGCTCTCTTCTCCTTGATATTCTTTTCTCTCTACATTTTTGAAACTCAGAATCTCCTACTTCTCTTCTCCTTTGTCTCCTTTGCTGGATTCTCCTCCAGGTCATGCTCTCTAAGTGAAGGTGTCCCTTGGCCTTATCCTGGGTTCTCTTATCACCCTCTATAGTACTTCATTTAGTTATCTCATCATCTTATCCCAGATTATCTTTCTTCTGACCTCCCATTTCTCATCTCCAACTGCCTTTCAGACATCTCAAACTAGAGGTTCATTATACACCTTAAACTCACTAAATCCAAACAGTCCTCATTATCTTTCCCCATTAGTTTTACTGTTGTTGTTGTTGTTGTTAACAACAATATTTCTCTATAAACTCTCACCACTCCCATGACCCATCTTTTCCCATATTATTGCAAAAGGTGACCCCATTCTCCCTATCCCTCAAGCTTGCAACCTAGAATTGGAGTTTCTCTTCACTTCTAACCATTCTCTATAGAGTAACTAAAGTGATTTTCCTAAAGCACAGTCCTGATGTCACCCTTCCATTTAATTAACCCCCTGGATTTTTTAATTACTTCCAAAATCAAATGCAAATTTTATATGAAGTTATCAAGCATGTTATTTCTTCTGCCATGATACTATTTCATTATTTTCCTGTTTTGCTGTTAGATCTGCTTGTTGGGAATCAATGGGTATTGATTTTGTTTCCAGTTTCCTACTACCACAGAGAGTGCAGCTACCAATATTTTGGTAGGTATGGGATCTTCAGTTCAATGTTTCTATTTTTGACCTTCTTGGGATCCCATGTGCAGAAGTATATCAATGAGCCAAAGGATATGAAGAATGTTATACTTTTCTCTCAGAATTCCAAATTTGTTTCTATAATTGTCAGACTCATTGACAACACCACTATCAGAGTATTTAGTATGCTTGTCTTCCCATAGTCCTACCATAATTGACTATTTCTATCTTTGATTGTCTTTACCAATTGGGTTATTTTATTCTAAGTGGATGTCCTGTATAATTAGGAGGATATTTATTAGTATCACCATGAAATCATTCCAGAAAAATATGGCAATCCTTCTCTTTTAAGAATATTTGCAGGTGTGCATTTGATTAGCATTATATTTGGAAAAGTCTAAATGATATAAAGGGGTTGTATTACAATAATTTGGCACAGAATATTAAAATTATGTTTCTTCATTTGTCCTAAAATGTCTAGCTAATAAATGAGTAGGAAGTATAATCATTTTGAAGAAGTGGTGCCAAAGTGTAATGTTAAAGACTATTAAGGACAACAGAGTTGGGGTGAAGTTCATAGCCTCTTTCAATTAAAAGCTAGAAGGCTCCTAAGAGGTCATTTAATTCAACCTCTCCCTCTTCTTCCCTTTCTATTTTACAGAGAAAGAAGCCAAGATTCAGGAAGGCTAAGTGACTTGAAATTATTTGTCCCATTTTCCAGATAAGGAAACTAAGTCTCATTTGGGCCAAATGATTTGTCTAAGGGTTTTGTAGCTAAGCAATTGCATAGTCTTCTGTCTCTGATTTAATGACTTTCCATCTCTACCATGATGTTCCTTGCATTTATCCTCCACTTACTGGGAGGATACAACAATGTCACTTACTGGGATCATCATATAGCTTGGTTGTGAAGGGGAACAGATTTGAATTCCCATCATCATATCATCTTCAATAAGCATTTGTTAAGTACCTGTTATGTGTCAAGCTCTGTGTTAAGTGTTTAGGATATATCAGAAAAAACAAAGTCATGGTCCTAAACCTTAAGAAGATCACAGTCTAATGGGGGAAATAATATGCAAATAAATAGATAATTGCATAGATAGATAGATAGATAGAGACAGAGAGAGAGAGAGAGAGAGAGAGAGAGAGAGAGAGAGAGAGAGAGAGAGAAAGAGATTGATAGATGGATGCAGGATGAGGTTTTTTGTTTGTTTGTTTTGTCAGCTCAGTGTAAGAGCCATGAACTTTGCAAAGGAGGGCTACTCCTGGTCATTTGAGAAGAAACTCTTAGGGGCCCTGTTGTAGTACAGGTCAAGCAGCAAACTCCCAACAAGGAGAAATACTAATGGAAAGAGTCACCTTTCATCTTCTAAGGGTAGCAAAGGATTTCACAGCAGACAGAAACAGGATGAATTGGTGACTAATGTTCCTTGAAGAAGGACTAACAGCAAAGTAAGCCAGAGAAGAACCTTGAATTTGGGTCCCTGGGAACAATGCATAGAGCACCTCAGCCAAGACTTTTTCTGGGAGTGTAGCACTAGGAAATGCTCACTGTGGGTTACGGACTTAATATTTAATCATATAAGAGATAATGTGTATTGATTCTTCCATCTTTTTAATAAACACGGAAGGAACCCAAGGCACTTATAATTGGTGCCAGCCCATAGGGTTGTCTAGTCGAGATAGTTCTCTAGATTTCTTGGTAGAGATTTAAGCCAAGAAAAGTGCACTGTTCAGACCACTATATTTCTCAAGTACTGGAAATAAAACAAGAAAGATACTTTCTTATATGATAACTCATAGTTATCAAATCATGTTGAGCTCCTTGCTAGGCAAAGGACACAAAGAAGGAATAGGTGTAACATTACCCATGTAGTCACCCCTGGCTCCCATGTTGACCTAAATCTAGGAAATACAGAAATAGTACATTGGAGCTCCAAATTAACTGGGAGATATGCATGTGAGATTTTTGGATAATAAACACCACATATGCTATCAACAAAGTGTTTCTGGTGGCACTTTTTACAGTATCCAAGAATTGGAAGAAAAATGAATGGCCATCCTATGGGGAATATTTATATAAAGTGAAGTACTTGCTTATGCTATGAAATAAGTACTATACTCTATTTTACAGGCAAGATTGTGCTTGATTTTTATCATTTTATCAATTGTTATTATTAACCATTAATTTTATTGTCAGATTAATTATTTCCCATTAGATCATTTATTAATTAAGCCCAAAGGTTAGGAAACAGTCCCTTTACATGAATGTCCCATTATGGGCTCAGAGAATTAGAGTTTTATGCAGCACCTGATGAAAAGAAAGGAAAAACTCTCTGCATATTTGTGCATGTGTGTGAGTATGTACATATATGCACAAAAGTCACACATTTGTCATATCTGTGCATGTGCATGTATATCTACATATGTTTGTTGGCAATAAGGGTAGGAAAGTGGATGTAGAGTAAATGGGCATCAGGAAGTCTGGATAAGAGTATACTGAAGAATAGCAAATTTGGTATACATCTTGATATCTGAAACAAAAAGGAAATCTAAGCAGATACTGAGGCAAGGGTTGGAATTTAAGGTCACATTTAACTTTAAGGTCAATGTTCATTTAATAATAGCAAATTAATCTTGCTTCTATTAAGGGGGTAGAATATTATTTTGTTCATAAAATTGAAGGCAGGGAGTCATGAGAAGAAGAGGGAAGAGAACTAGGAAAACAACGTATACAACAGGCATTCCTCTACTGCCCCTTCCCATTTTTAAGAAGAAGAAATTATATTTAATAAAAGAGGGGCACAAATAAAACTACACAATTAAAAACCATAGCATGACAAATGACTTTCATTGTGACACTTTGATATTATTACAATGAGAAGCATTAGTTGTAGTGTAGTATTGGTCAATCTAGGCCAGTAAGCAGTCATTTAAATTATTTTAAAATTGAGTTTTTCCCAATTAATAAGCACTTTCATTTCTTCTCATCTCTCCCTGAAGAGAAAAAAAATTGTAATAAATGCACATAGTCAAGCAAAACCAATTTCCCATGTCTAAAAAGTTGTGTCTCCTTCATATTTAGTCCACCTCTTGATCAAGAGATGGATGTTATTCTTTATCATCAGTCTTCGGGAATCATTTAAATTAAAAGTTACCCTTCCCTAGATGGTTTGTGGATGGAAACCACTGCAGTGGATTGTGAATAGGGCTTCCTTCCTTTATGAGACTATAAAAATGTGTTTTCACACAACACATATTTAACCCCTGGACAAGATTGCTACAATGGATTTCACTTTTTCTCACTTTTATGGGTACATGGACTAGATTCAGCTATCTTAGCTATGCAGGATACACACTCTGGCAGGATACACACTCCTGCCAGAAATACCAACTCTAATTCACTTTGTCTTGAAATATATACAACTGGTTTGTAGTAACTATGGGAATATTTTCCTTGTGGTGCCAGGTTATATAAAGGATTGATTTTCATTTTTATTCTCATTCTCCATTCTCTTTCTTCTCTCTGTATCTCTGTCTCTCATTTTTTGCTTCTGTCTCTGTCTCTCTGTGTCCCTCTGTCTCTGACTCTTTCTCTTTCTCTCCCTCTCTATCTCTGTCTTTGTCTCTGTTTCTCTTTCAAAATAAGAAAGAGTTTGCTTTGTTCTTTCTTCATACAAAAACTTTTATGTGGTGGCCATAGCAACTGCCTGGTTTCTTTGGAGAAGTACTCAAATATTAGACTTTATAAGATGATTGGTGAATTCCTGAGAGGAGAGATTTTGTGAACTTACCAGAAGCTACGTATTTTGGAAGTGATTTTTGGCAAAGTTAGCTAAAATGGGGTACAGCTCCTGGCAGAAGTCCAGTAGTCACCAGTTACTGTTATCATGAGTAACACAGGCACTAGAGCAAAGATAATTCCAGGACTTCTATGGGAAAAAATGAGGGACTAAAACCAATTCACAATACTCAGAGCTCTTTCAGGGTTATTTGTTCACTCAGTACCCAGGAGCAAGGAACAACTTGGTCAGAGTATAATATTATGGTTAGTGACCTACGACCATTTTCTTGGAGCACTTGACACCCTAAATTACCTTGATTATAGTTACCAATGGCTTCAAAAGCCTTGAACCAGTTCAGGCCTATTTCTGACAGATAATGATCTTCAGAATTTCATCCTTTAATGTGGATGCTATGTCTGTGATTTAAGAATCCTTGATTGGAAGAGAAAAAGATAGATTGTTTCCAAGGAATTGATCTTCATGTACTAGATCACATAGCTCAACTAATGACAGGGACCTGACCTTTGGTTTTCTCTCTCAAGGCCAGCAGTCACAACTTCAACCTCAGCTCTTACTGTCAAAATAATTCTGGAAACTTCCTGGACCTCTGCCTCCAGAGTCCTGGGAACTATTGTCTTTCTCTGTGGCATAAGTTTAATTGTTTTTCAGTCATGTTTGAGTTTTTGTGTCCCCATTTGCAGTTTTCTTGGCAAAGATATTAGACTGGTTTAACTTTCCCTTTTCCATCTCATTTTGTAAATTAGAAAACTGAGGTCAACAGAGTTAAGTGACTTACACACGTTACACAGCTAGTTAGTGTCTGAGACCAAATTTGAACTCACAAAGATGAGTCTTTTTATCTTCAGGTTTGGTACTCTAGTCAGTGGGGTTACCCACTTGCCCTGCAGTAAATAATGTCACCTACCATTTGGAGTTCCATTAGAAACAGACATTGTAAAATATATTTTGTTGAAATATAACTAGCAGGTGATTATGTAAGGCAAAGTTTGAGAAGAAATATTTCTTTTCTAGTTTTTTGTGATAATTGTAAATTTTATATTGTTTCATATTACAGGTTTTTTTTTTTTTTTTTTTTTTTGGTGTTATAGTTATGATAATTGGCTGTTGTAGCAAATGGTGTGGTTGTTGGAAGCATCAAATAATAAGAGTCAAATGATGAGGTTCAGTCATGTGAATAAATGAATCTGAATGACAATGGCAATTCTCTTTGACAAAAGGTAGGTTTATTTAGGAGAAGAGGTAACAGACAAAATGAAGGGATACAATAGACATCAGAAATAGTAAATATGAAATAGAGTGGGAGAGCACATAGCAAAGAAATAGATTTAAACAATTATTATTGAGGACAAGTTCTTTAGTGGAATGTATACAAGATTCTTTTATAGAGTAAAAAGAACGATGACATAATGGGGGAGGTACCTGGAATGGGGATGGCCTAATGGGGGGAGGCACTTAGGATGACATAATGGCAGGTACTGGAGAGGCTCCTGATATTCTAATGACATCTAAAATGGATAAAGACCTTTATCCCATCAAATATTAAGAGGGAATGGTTATAGCCTAAGGTCTAAGATATAAGACCTTTATCTTAACATTAAGAGGGAATGGTTATAACCTGAGGCAGATTAACTGAATAGGACAATTAGGGAAACTGGGTCAGAACATTAAAAGAGAACTATAGCACAAGTGTACCACATAAATAAATAAAAAATAAAGTTCTCCTTCTTATGACTAACTATGTTAAAGCCCTGAGGCTCATCCTCTATGGATGTTGTGGGCAACCCAGTAATGTCCTATCAGAAAACTGTATCAGCTTCCTGAGTTACAATTTTCTGGAAATTCCTAAACATTTTAAAACTAGGTCTGCTTTAACTCAAGCAGGGATGCCAAATAGAGCCCTTCTTCCTCCCCCTTTTCCTCCCCAACAAATGATAAGGAACATTTTTTTCCCAGAAGAAACCTCTTTCCTTTCCCCAAGAACTCTATAGGAATAACATTTTGTTTCTTTTGTTTGCTTTAAATCCAAATCATTCTGTTTTGTGTTGATTGGTCCCAGCCCAAGCCTACCTTGGTCATTATCTGGGCCCCAATGGCTTAGAATAAATATAAATGGCAATTGTTTTGTGTTTTGATCAGAAAACTTGAAGATTTTCCCCTCCCAGACTGAGTTTTGTTTTTTACTAAGTAAGAGACCATTTTTGCTTCATTTCTTACCTAGCCTTAATCATTGAATAAATATTATCTCATTTAAACTAAAACCTGGAAAAGGTCTTAGTTTAAAAAGGCCAAGGTCTACCATCTACAGTCATCCTGTTCTATATCTTACCATTGGACCCAGATGGTTTCCGAGGAGAGAATGAGGCAGGTGACCTTACAGAGCTCTCTTTTCCTTCAATCCAGTTCACTTACAAGTCATGACATAACCTTCTTGATGTCATGCCCTCTTTGAGTAAAAAAGACAATGAACAAACATATGCCCACATATTTGTCTTTCTGTTCATCTATGTAGTTGTCACCTCTCTATCTATAGACAGTTTTCCTTATAACATAGTTCCTGGAATATAGAAAGTGTTAAATAAATAAAAATAAATAAATAATATAAATATAATAAACAAATGCTTTTGGAGGAAAAATATGATTTTCTAGAAAGAAAGTTTTGCTTCATTTTTGTTTTCATAATCCCTGTGGCTAGTATGGTTCCTTGTAGTGATGGCAATTAAAAAAAAAGTGTTGGTCGATTAATAAATATTTAAAGAGTTACTGGAGGTCCTGGGCCACATATATTCTGTCAGGGGTAGGATTTGAACCTGTGTTTCCCTGAATTTAAGCCTAGCATTTAGCTGCTGGTATTTGCTGAGCTTTTAAACTTTGAATAATATGGAAATGTACTTTACATGATTTCACATGTATAAACTATACCAAATTGATTACTGTTTTAGGGAAGAGTGAGGAGAAAAAAAGAGGAAGAAAATTAGGAACTCAAAATTTTCAAATGAATGTTAAAATTTATCTTTATATGTGATTAGAAAAAAAGAAAGTACTTAAAAAAAAAAAAAAGAAACCTGATCTCTGCCACTTGCTATTTGTGGGATCTTGAGCAAATTAAGTCATCTCTTTTGGTTCTACTTCGTCTTTCTTTGGTAAAATGAAGGAACTGGAATATAATTACTTAAAAGGAACTTCAAGTTGTGACTCTTTTGACAATTAATTCTTTCAGTTAGTTATAAACCACATTTTAATTCATTAAGTCATGTTTACTACTAAGAAAAATTTTACAATTGCAAATTACTTCCCACTGGGAAAATGTTGTTTCAAGAATAAATTAAAATCACACTTAAAAATGTAGTTTGACATAACAAAAAACAAAACTCAAATAAAAAAAATGCACCTTCATTGAAAAAACATTTTTTTAATTGTGTACACTGGCAATGATAGAAACAAGAAAGTGTAGTCACCAAATATACATTTCAAATTAGAAACCACAAAAGCTCATAGGGGCTAAAACACACACACAAAAAGAATTGGTTAGCTTTACAATCCCCTCAAATGCATTTTATAATATTGACTGGATTATGATATGAGTTTTTTTATTTTGAGGTCTCCTGAGAGAAGAAAACAAGGCATTTATGTGGTGTCTACTATGTTCTAGGCAATGTGATAAGCACTTTCCAAATAGTATTTCTTTTAATCTTCATAATCCTAGGAGGTAAAATGCCATTATGATCCTCATTTTATGGTTGAGAAAATTGAGACAAATCAAGATTAAGCAATTTCCCCAGGTCTTATAGTTAGTAAATGTTTGAGGTCAGATTTGAATTCAGCCCCATACTCTATCTGTTGTGCCACAATTCCCTTTTACTCAGTTTCCCTATTTTGGTTCTGTCTCAGTTTCTCTAAATTGTTCTGCCTCAATTTCCCTAATTGTCTCAACTCAGTTTTCCTAATTATCCTGGCTCAGTGTCCCTAAATTGGTCCTGCCTCAGTTTCCTTAATTGTTCTGCCTCAATCCCATTAGTTGCAAACCCACCCACCCTCAATGCATTAAGACTGGTATAACTCAGAGGTTATAAATTGTCAATGTGTAAACTCAAAAAAGGGGGAATCCAGACATTCTGTCTCTAGTCAGACACTTTCTTAACTACCAGTTTGTTAGAATTTATGGTCCTGCCCCCCAACCTGTCAGAACTGAATTGATGGTTCTGCCTGGAGATTCCCGCTCACCAGAGTTTGAACTCCACCCCCCTGCCTTTGTTTAGCTACTGTATATAAATATATCATGGGAACTCATGCTGGAGGCTAGATGCTGGATTCTTGGAGATGATAGTCTCATTCAGCCCTGGGACCAAACCATGGATCCATTTGGTCCCAGTAAATCTTTCCCTTTCAAATAAAATATTAAAAACTCTCTAATCTCTATCTTGCCTCAGTTTCTCCAGAATTATTAGACCACCTAGATTAGTCCCCCTGAAATAAAGAACCCTGTCAGTTTAAGGATAATAAGATTAATTTATAAGGCATTTAGCCTAGGGTGAGGCTTCCTGACTACAAAAATTTTTAAAAAGTCTGTAAAAAAACTTTTTAAGGAAGATGGAGGGACCACACTCTCCATCTATGTGACCCCCCTCTCTCCCTCTGTCTGCTCCAGTAATAGATACAGTTCTCAAAATTTGGAGATATCATTTTCCTATTTAGGAACATAAACAGTTTAACTTTTAAATAATATATATTTCCCCCTTTTTATCTTTCTATGTTTTTCTTGTGTTTGTAGATTACATTTTCTGTTTAGTTGTTTTGTTTTGTAATAAAGATGATTGAAAGTCTTTTATTTCATTGAAGATCCATGGCCTCCCTGGAAAAATGATGCTCAACATCATTGGGTTGTTAATTCTTGGTTGTAACTCCAGGTACTTTGCCTTCCAGAATATGGCATTACAGGCTCTCCAATTCTTTATTGTAGAAGCTGCTGGATCCTAGGTAATCCTCACTGTTACTCCTTGATATCTGACTTGTTTTTGTCTGGCATCTTGCATTTTTTTTTCCCTTAAGATTGTAGTTCTGGAGTTTTGCAACAATGTTCCTAGGGGTTTTCTTTCTGTGATCTCTTTTCAAAGGTGATGGATGGATTCTTTCAATGAGTATTTGCCTCTCTGTTAGAATATCAGGGCAATTTTCCTTTATGATCTCTTGAAGAATGCACTCTAGATTCTTTTTGGTCATGGCCTTTAGGTAGCTCAATGATTTTTAAATTGTCTCTTCTGGATCTATTTTCCAGGTCAGCTGTTTTGTTCAGTTGAGGTATTTCACCTTTTTTTCCCCCCATTATTTCATCCTTTTTATTTTGTTTGACTGATTCTTGTAGTCTCATAGAGTCATTAGCTTCCATTTGCCCCATTCTAGTTTTTAATGTGTGATTTTCTTCAGTTAGTTTTTGTATCTCTTTTTCCATTTCTTTAATTCTACTTTTGAAGATGTTATTTTCTTCAGTGAATTTTTTTTTTTTGCATTTGACCAATTGTATTTTTTAAGGGATTGCCTTCCTTTTCCAAGCTGTTTACTCCCTCTTGCATACCTCTCACATTTCTTTTCTCATTTTTTCCCCTCCTCTCTTATTTGCCTTTTAACATCTTTTATGAACACTTCTAAGAAGCTCTGAGCTTGAGACCAATCACTCTCTGAGATTTCTTTTGTGGACATTTTGTCCTCTTCTGAATTAGTGTTTTAATCTTCCCTGTCACCACAGTAGCTTTATATAGACAAGGATTTTTTTCTGTTTCTTGCTCATTTCTTTCCCTTTCTTTTGATATTTCCTCTTTTTTTTTTTTTAACTTTTATGGTTGAGCTTTGCTCCTGGGGTAAAGAGAGCACTGCAAGTCTCAATCTTCCTATGCAGCTCTGAGCCTTGGCTTTGAGCACAGGGGCCCCTTGTGTTTGCAGGGAGTAACTTTCCTTGCTTTTTTCAGGAAACAGCCTAGTTTCCCAGAGTTTATTTTCTGTGATTAAGAAAATCACTTCTCATCAGCTTTCCCAGAGTCTGTCTGAACTAGGCTGAACACCCTTTTCACCTCAGTGAGACTGATCTTTTTTGAAGTTTTTCCAATCTGTCTTGAACTGGAGAGTGCTTTCATTTCATTAGTCAGAGACTTGGTTTCATATGGTTTTCAAGGGAAACTGGTAGAGTTTGAGCAGTTTCCTGACTTCACTCCGCCATTTTGGCTTCACCTCCATTAAAAAAGTCTTTAAAAAATACAAATTGCAAATAGAATTCATTAGCTACTTCAGACCCTTAGGCAATGTGTTGCTAGCCAACCAAGAACAGTGACCTCATAGTCAATTGCAATTAAATATATTTAAATTTTCCTTTCTTCTGTCATGTTTTCTACACCAAAATAGAAGCCCAGGTGAAAATGCAATTAAAATTATTTTTACTTTATGTAACCAGTGATTTAAAAAAGCAAATAACAATCAGGCAAAACTTTTAATTATCAAAACACTTAGTAATATGACCTATTGTTCTAAGTTAAGTGGAAAATGGGGTAGATTCACCATTGTTCCAATGGTCTCCAAGAAGTTAGAATTAAATCACTTCTAAACTATATTCCAGGAATAAATCATGTTTTTGTTGTTTGGTCATTTCAGTAGTATCCAACATTTAATGATCACATTTGGAGATTTCTTGGCCCAAATATTAGAGTAGTTTGCCATTTCCTTCTCCAGTTTCATTTACAGATGAGAAAACTGAGGGAAACAGGATTAAGTGTCCAAGGTTACACAGCTACTATCTGAGGCCACATCTGAACTCAAGAAGATGAATCTATCAGTATACAGAGCCTGGTGCTCAACCTACTGAACCACCTCACTGCCCTGTTTATTATGTTTATGGTTTTTCATAGGTTGTATCTCACATCTGGAATACTCTCTCTCTTGGGACTCCTAGCTACCTCTAAGGCTGATATCAAAAACCAGCTCCTAAAAGAGGCCTTTCCTGATTTATCTAGTTATCAGTGTTTCCTATTTCCTCTAACTACATTGTAGGTAGGTTGTATTTATTTTTATTTATGTGTGTTATTTCCCTCTCCCAAGTAGAATGTATATTCCAATGAATCTATTTAGTTATTCAATCAATAATCATTTATTAAGGTAACTAATATATGCCAAGCACTGTACAGAGCATTAGGGATGCAAAAAAACAAAACAAAATAAAAAAACTTGTTTTTTTTAAAGAGTTAAACATCCCATCTTCTCAAGGATTTTACAACTCCAATGTGAGAGATAACTTGTACAAATATAAATATATAGATTTGGGATTTTATTCCTGTGCTACATGTTGTAATCATGAAAGGTCAAGATAATTCATTTGAATCAATAAATCAGTAGACATGATCAAATTTTAAGTGGGTAATGTCTTTGTTAGGTATGAATTTCATTAACTAGGTTGAAAAGGAAAATGATATAATTGACTGAAATCAATCATGCCCATTGGGTCTGTGAATAAAATAGTAGTTAGTCCAGCAATGAACTCAATCAAGCAGTGAACCTATCTACTGGCAGAAGATTTTAGGGGATTTCAATAGGATCTAAGCCTCTGAGAATGAATAGCTCTTGGGAGTAGGGTTGTAGATGGGGAGATTCTTTCTCTCTCTCTCCATTATCCTCACCCAAGTCTAACATGCTATAGGAGATGCTGAACCAGTAGTAAATAGTGCATGCAGTTAAGTGTCAAAAGCATTAGACCTGTGGTAGATAATATATACAGCCAGGAGCAAAAGTTGCTTGAGGCAGCTTTAGGTAATATGATTCTTATAATAAATAGAAATACTAGTTATAGAATTTTCAAAAGCACTGATCTTTAAATCTTAGCAGAATTATGCCCATGAGAAATCTGCCTCATGAAGATTGTCTGGAGAGAAAGTAACCAAGTAACCAAGAGTTGAAATATATACCTTTACAACATGCACCACCTATGATTTTTACAATTTCTACCTTACTACCTTTGCATTCCAAGATGTTTCCACTCTCCCCCTAGAATCTTTATGTCTTTGTGGGAGAATGTGCCACCGAATTTGAGGGGAATGCTTTTGTAACAATTATTTATGCTATATTATTTGAGCAAACAAATTTGCTGAAAAACCATCTGGCTATTAGTTAATGGGAGACACACTGGGGAGACTTATAAATGAATACTGGAAATCCAACCTCTCAAAGTTACCTTTACATTCCCAAGAGTAACAGTAATGGACACTTTTGGGGGGACCTGATCAGCCGGTGTGACAGAAATTGGAGAAGTAACCTTGAAGGGAATGTTACAAAAAAATATAAGGTAAATACAAAGTAGATACCAAAAAGTTTTTTTTTTGGGGGGGGGAACTAGTATTTTGGTGTATTAGAAAAATTTCATTAAGAAGATGGTGCTTAAAGTGGGTCTTGAAAGAAGCAGGAGATGCTTTGAGGCTTGAGATAAGAGGAAATTCATCCAGGTATGGGATATGCCCCATAATATTGAGTGCAAAGAACAGATAAAAGACCAATTTTTATGGCTGGATTTCAAGCCTATCCTCTAATATGGCACATAGCTGACCCCTCCCCCCAAACTATAGTAAAGAAATTCAAATCCAATTCCCAGACATCTTTATCTTGACTAATTTATTTCTTAAATACGATTTTCTCTCCTAAGTCCCTATATTCTACTAGAAATATTGATGAAAACACTGTCTTTTATGTATCATATTTTTTTGGTCCAAAATATGAATCATAAAAAAATGAATAGTAGTAGTATTATGTTGGAGTCAGCTCTTACCTGTAATATTCTTCTCTAAAATGTAAATGTTCTGTGGGAGCAGATTTCTTTGGGTCTCTGGGAGCAGCCTTCATTTCAGTTCAGTTCAATAATCACTTCAAATGCAGCCAGGAGTTAGTCCAAATCCTTTATTGTATCGTTCAAGTCTTGTCTCTTTTCCTGGGACCCAGTTAGCTTTAATAGAGGCCTATCTCTCTCCTTGGTTCCGAGAGCTTAACCTGCCTTCTCTGGCTTGTGAATATCCCAGACTGAATCCTGGCTTCTTCATCTCCTGGAGTCCAAAGGTTTCTGCTTCAGTCTCCAGCCAGCACAAAGGGGCAAGATGGAATGACTCTGTCTCCTCCTCTAAGACCTTCCAGTGGGCTTTTCTCCTTTGGACCTGAGAGCTCCTTCTTATATATGCTCTCTTAAAGGTGTGAATCTTGTGAAATTACAGTAAGTACTAAATACATGTAAATTAGAGAATCATATGTCATCAAATCCACTGACTTAGCACTTTGTAAGAATCCTAACATCTCCCGCTTTCTTTTGATTTAGAACATAGGTGGTCATGACCTCCCTGACTTCTCAAACAGGTGAGAACCCCCAAAAAGAAGGTGATCATGCCTTCCCTGACTACTCAAAAAAAGAGTGAAAACAACATAAAAAGGAGGTGACATCTCAGGAAGAGAGATGAAAACATCAAAGGAAATGGGAAATCAAATCAGATTAGCGGGCTTCTGAAGGGGCTCACTTGAAACAGATATACATAAATTCATCAATATGGGAGGTATTACACATAATTACATAAATTACATAAGCACATAGTAACACAGGATAGTAGTAATGTAACAAATAACATAAATCAACATGAGGAATGATACATGTCCATAAATCCTAGAAATAGTTCACAACCAATCTATTGTCCATTAGTTCATGTGCCAGGAATCCAATAATTCCTGCAAGTTTTGAAGTCCTGAAATAGTCTCATCAACAAGAAATTCAATGATTCCTGCTGGTTTTCAAGTCCTGCAACAGTCTCTCATTAGTCATGCTCTTTCAGTATCAGGTGTTTTTTAGGTCTTCTTTGTTTTGAGTTTTTCTCTTTTTTTTTTCTCTCTCTCTCCAGGTGCTTGTTGTCACCCATATGATTCCTTCTCCATCTGTAAAGATACAAAACCCTTTCTCCCAAGCAATTAACCTATCTCATCCCTTCTATTTACCACTTTCTAGATTTCTCCTCATTATCTGGCAATTACATTGGAGCTGCTTGCACTGGACACTGCCCTTCTGTTGGGTTAAAAAAGCCTGTATTCTCTTTCTGCTATCTGATTGCTTTTTGGCTGACTGATCATGTAATCCCTTTCTGCCAGGTGATTGCTTTTTTTGCTGATTGATCACATTAGAGTGCTGACCTTCTAAAGACTCTCTGGGTATAAACTCAACTGCCATCATGCCCCACCTGTCTTTTGTATTATATCTTGGGGTTGGGCCCTGCCTCTTATTTTCCTGAGTCAATCTACATTCTGAAGCCCAGTGGAAGCCCTTGTGGCATTTTGGACATAGGGTTTTAATTCTTCTCTCAGCCTGTCCTCTCACTCTGTCTCTATATCTACACTGGGCTCTCAGATGTCCTAGTTTTCCACACTGAAAACATCGACGATTTTCTCTAGAAGTCCCTTGCCAAGAGGATCCTGTCTTCCCATGTTCATCATAGTCTGGATATAGCATTTGTGCCCACTATGGTACAGCATCTTATGATCTCCTCTAAAGGGGCATCTTTGTGTAGTACCCATATAATTCTTCTGCAAACCTCATTGGCATTTTCCTTAGCCAGATGTCTGGTCATTATTTCTGTAGCTGCATTTTCTCCAGTGTTCTCCAGTGTTCTTGTGACAGCTATTTGCAAACATCCCACAAAATCTGCAAAGGGGTCATTATGACCTTGCTCTATTTTTGTGAAGGCTTCCTCCCAATCTTTCCCTGGGAGGGAACCCCAAGCTTTTATAGCAGCAGCAGCAATTTGTTCATATGTTGCTATGGGCAATTAATCTGTGCTGAATTCTCTCCATACTTACCTTCACCTACTAGTTGATCAAAGGTGACTTGTATATTAACTCCTGTTTACCTATTTCGTTGGGCTTGAATCCTACATAATTCATGATACTCTGAAAGCCACAACAAGTTTTTGTCCAGGTTCTAAACATGTCCTTGCTATGGATTTCCAATCAGTTGGGGTTAGTATTTCAGAAGCCAAATTATCTAATAACATCTTAACATAAGACAATGTAGCCCCTTAAAGAGTACAACCTTTTTTTCAAATCCTTAATTTTTTCCAAATCAAAAGGAGTGTATCTTCTCCTTTTTTGACCTGAAGAGTCAAGCTCTTCAATCACAAGGTATGCATTTATAAAATCAGATACATTCTGTCCTTCATTTTTTGCTTTAATCAGTACTTTTTGTCATACTGTCTTTGTCAGTACTGTCTTGTCATAGGCTGCTTAATAGGTGGTTTTTTTGTGTCATTACCTCTGCCCCTCCTCCTTCTTCTACCCATGAAGGGTTAATTGAGGGAAGTAGATTAGGGGATATGGAATGACCTAATTTCTCCTGCTGTGAAGTATCACACTCAAAATTGTACTTAACTCCATTTTTATTTGATTCTTCATCCTTTTCATTTAGTTTAGTTGGCTCCTCCCCCTCCTGCTCTTTCATCTTTTCCCTTATTCTATAACTTATATAATTTCCCAAGGCCAGTTGTATTAAATTGTATGTATTAAGTGTGTCTTTGGAAATTGAGTCAGGTCCATTTTCATTGTAGAATTGACATAGTTGCTCTCTTACTAATTCCCACTTGTCTGGATTCAATTCTTTTTCCTTAGAGAACCAAGGGGATGTGTACTGTACAGTTTTTAAAAGATCAATGATCTACAAGTTACAATTAAACCTTGATTTTTTATCAGTCTGACCAAGCTTTTAACACATTTTCCTTGAAAGGAAAAGAAGGCTGCTTTCTAAACATCTGTCCCATTTTAGCTGAAATTCTACTTTAGTTCTTTAACAAAGTTTCCTTGTTGTACTCACCCTAATTTCTGGGTCACAGATGAAGGTTCCTGGTCCCACATTCAGGCGCCAAAATGTAATATTCTTCTCTAAAATATAATGTTGCTGGGAGCAGGTTTCTTGGGGGGCTTCTGGAAGCAGCCTTCCTTTCAGTTCAGAGTAATCACCCCAAATGCAGCCAGGAGTTAAAGTCCAAACCCTTTTTTTTGTCTCCTTTAAAGTCTTGTCTCCTTCACTTGGGGCTTGGTTAGTTTTCTGGAGGCTTTCTGTAGTCTTGGTTCCAAAAGCTTAAGCTGCCTTCTCTGGCTTATGAATCTCCTCGACTGAATCCTGGCTGAGGCTCCAAGAGCTTCTAGTGGACTTGTCCTTTAGTGGGCTTGTCCTTTTTGGCCCTGAGAGCTCTTCCTTATATATGCTCTCTTAAAAGTGTGAATTTTGTGGAATTATAGTAAGTATTATGTACATATAATTTAGAGAATCATTATCTCATTGATTCCACTGACTTGGCACCTTGTAAGAATCTAACACTTCCCAACTCTGGAGATTGTTAAAATTTCATAGTGAATATTTATGCCTCAGAAATTGTCAAAAACTATAAAGCAGGGCTAATTTATTATTTTGTTGATTGTCCAGTCTTAAGAAAGCAATGGAGAAAATATTAATAATGTAAATAAAGCTTTAAAATGGGGCCTTACATTTTATTTTAGAGAGCTGGTGATTAAATATTTACCATATCCCTGGATAGTGGTCATCAGAGCTGACAAGTCTTAGAAGCAGAATGTTAACTACTTTAACTATAATGATTGGGATTGGGGTAACACTGGGAGAGGCTACCAGGAATAACTAAGACCTGTACACTTGTGCCAGGGGTAGATCTAGCCCTAGAGAGTTTGGTTTTTTCCTCCATAGGGGTTAGACGAAGCATTTTGATGAAATGCTAGGGAAAGCTATGCCCAAGGATGTTTGGATACTGCTGGCTCATTAATAAATATATATATATACATACATACATATATATCTGCCTCGTCATT
This sequence comes from Sarcophilus harrisii, assembly GCF_902635505.1. Classification (NCBI taxonomy): domain Eukaryota; kingdom Metazoa; phylum Chordata; class Mammalia; order Dasyuromorphia; family Dasyuridae; genus Sarcophilus; species Sarcophilus harrisii. The sequence continues at coordinate 31,767,940 of NC_045430.1, forward strand.
GTTCTACAGGAAGCCATTAACCTCTATCTTGTTTCTCCTTCTGCATGAGCTTGGAAGCACTCTGAGGTTTCTGCCCCCACTCTTTGACACAAGTTGATCAACTAGCATTTATTAAGCAACAATTGTATACAAGGTACTATGATAAATGCTGAATATACAAAGAGTATATGTTGCAAAATAATATGAGAATATTACTTTAGTCTGAAGTCCTTGATCCTACCTTAATAGAAAACCTTGGCAATAACTTATTCAACTTAACGTCCTTTTCAAAGTATGCCCTATGTTTAACTGAATCATAATTGAGGGAGGAATTCAGTTCTTCATTTTAATATCCTTTTTTTAAAAAAATTTAATAGCCTTTTATTTACAGGTTATATGTATGGGTAACTTTACAGCATTGACAATTGCCAAACCTCTTGTTTCAATTTTTCCCCTCTTTCCCCCCATCCCCTCCCCCAGATGGCAGGATGACCAGTAGATGTTAAATATTAAATATCCTTTTCAAAGTGTGTCCTATGTCTAAAACTGAGTCATAATTGGAAATTATAAAGGAATTCAGTTCTTCATGAAGATTGAATGAGGCTGGTGAATGGGCAAGAACAGCGCAGAATATATGACAAATGTGGACAGTTTTTTTTTTTCCTCTTCTTTTTAGCTAAAAATCCTCTACATATAATCTATAAGACTTTAGGCATATATATATATATATATATATATATATATATATATATATATATATTTTACTTACCTATGTTAGGTGCACTATATCGCTGCCTAAAAGCCCATTTTTAATTCTATAGCTATTGGGTAATAAGATAAAGAGAAAGAAGATATCTTATTCTGTTAATTGAAATCTCTTTCAACTTCATCATTGGTAAGGAAAAATGGAAAATCCTGAGATTGGTAATGAATAATCATCGTTCAAAGTCTGACTCCTGTTACACCATGCTGATATGTTGAGGCTTGACTGCAATCATTGCTAAAACTTCCCCATAAGTTGACTGATGTGGCAGAGTTATAATTTTCTTCCTCAGCTTTTATGCTCATGACCTATGGTAGTTAGAATAGATCTTCCTCATTACTCTTCATTGAATTCCCTTTGCTTCTGGTTTATTATTCCTGGAGCCAGCATTCTATAATTCTTTGGCAACAGCCATAGCAGACCCTTTTTCTAAAAACCCAGTATAAACCTGAGTCCCTTGAAGCTCTTGACCTGAGTGCATATACCATTGCTCCTCTGGGAGCACATACCATTGTTCCTCTGGGCTACCAACCTCTATTCTGCTTTGTGGGACAGTAGGGGCCAGGGAGGCTTCATGTGACTTTATTCCTCATGGAACTGCTATCCATCTGTCCATCCTTCCTTATGCTGGGTTTGGCTTTGAGTATATAAGCCATTTTATGTAATGGGCTGAGGCTTGAGTTGATGCACTGAGGTCCCAAGCACATGAGGCTAAGTAGTAATTGGACTATACTCTATTAATATACATGCTTGGATAAAGAATGGCCCCTGCCCACTCTCTGTGCAAGTCCTGATGTGTTGTATAGGAAATGACGATTTTGGTGGGTGGAGGCAGGGAGACAGGAAGAGAAGCTGGGAGAGATTGGCCTGGGTTCTATGCTCCTAGCTATTGGTTGTGTGGCTGCTGGTCTAGCTAGCTTCTTGACTCAGCTACACACATTGCTATTGTCGATTCTCTTCCACCTCCGATCTTTCTTCACTGAGAATAAAGACTGACGATTTTCCCCTAACCTGAATTCCTGACTCCGGCTGATCTTAAAATACACGGTCTTCACAATTTTATATGATATTAATGTTACTGCATGACATTCACCCAAATTCAAACCTAAATTTGTGTGACATGTGGTTATAGAGGGATTGAATAGTTCAGGAGAATCATTCTTCAGAGTGTGCTGACATTTTAGACTTATCATTCTGTCAGATGACAAATTATTCGCTGAACTTTTGCCTGAGCTATATTCAATCTAATTGTATAATTTTAATTTTTTGTTTGCGAATGCTATAAATTCTGAGTGGAAATTGCTTGTGTCAAAAAGAGGTTTTCAAAGGCAGAATACATTTCTCTCCATTTGGATTCTCTGTCTAAGCAGAAATACTTATAATTAGAATAATTTGATTAATAACATTCATCTCTGACAGATGTTTTTAAGATAAAAATTTCTTCACTTTCTTTCACATTTCCTATCTGATAACACCTGTAGATTCGCATAATCATTCCTTATATAATGGTCTGTGGCCTATTTCAGTGCCCCTACCATGTAATAGTGGTAAAAATGGGTTGTTAGAATGGGAAATAGTCAACTTTTATATCATTTAGGATTTGTAACCTATCACTTGGATGTTTATAGGATATCTTTTTCTTTTGGGTTTGGATTGCTCCTTCAATTTGTTTTTAATACTAGTAGACCTAAATTCTCAGAGATTGATCATCACCTTAACATTATATTCTCTCAGAATCCTAGTGATAATCTTATTGAAAGAAAATTACTTCCCCTATTCATCACTCTAGTTCTTGAGCCCACCTCTAATATGCTTTCTATCAGTACAACCACTCACAATAATTTTTGGATCTTAAACATAACTCTTATTTAATAAAGCAAAATAAATAATATATTAAAGATACTGGTACACTAAATCAAGTATATATATATATAATGAAATATATCACAAAATACATATAAACCTACATCACACTCTTCCACAAATATTTGTTATTGTTGTTGAGTCATTTCAATCATGTCCAACTCTTTATGACCCCATTTGGGATTTATTTGGCAAAGATAGTGGGGTTTGCTGTTTACATTTGAAGAACTGAGACATAGAGGGTAAAGTGGCTTGCAGATTTGAACCTTAACTCTGGGGCCAGTGCTCTATCCATTATGCCACCTAATTGTCCTAAGTTTAGTAAAATACATATATAACAAAGTATATCACAATGTAAATTTGGATCATACTTTTCCACTAATGTATTCAATAGCTATGGTGGACACAGTTATAGAAACTTGGCATGTAAACATATATGGAAATGTTTTGTGTGATTGTTCAAATATAGTCTGTATCAAATTGTTTGCCTTTTTCATAAGGCAGCAGGAGAGAGAGGGAGCGAAGTGGAAACTAAAAGTTTAAAAAAGTGAATGTTAAAAATTGTTTTTAATGTAGTTAGAAAAAAATAAAATAAAAAATTCAAAATGAAATATATGAAGAAGGACTACTCATATACTTTGGGTAATTCACAACTCTGGAATTCAAGGTTCAACATTATCAATTTATTGAGGAACACCCATACCACGTGAAACTGCTTGCTGTACATTGCTTAATTGTTGATCTTCCCCACTCTTCAACTGGAGAAATTCCCTGCTCAACTTAAACAAGACTTTATCAGCTTTTTCAATTAAATGTTCATTCTTAAATGTATGTTTAGAAAGTGTTAGCTTTTACTATAAATAGCAGTTCTCTTTAAGCCAAACAACCTCCAAGTTCCTTTAACTGGCTAAGTCTGAGTTACACAGGCCTGTTATTCAGCCATCACTATGGTGAAACATCCTATAGAGTCATAGGATACCAGAGTCAGTTAAGTCCTCTTTGTTCATCCTTTGCAAGCCATTAGTGATGGCAGAAAGCAAATTACAAATCCTTAAACAAAGCTTTTTTTTGGTAATCTATTATAATATTAATATTAGTATAATATTAATAGCCAATTTTAAATGGAACCTTATATAGGGCTAAGTGCTTTACAGATATCTTGATCTTGATCTTAACAATAACACTAAGAGATAGATATTGTTATTATTTTCATTTTTTAGATGATACAAGTTGGGGTTAAGTGACTTTCCCAGGGAAATACAAGTAGTAAATGTTAGGGGCCAAATTTGAACTCAGGCCTTCCTGACTCCAGGCTCAATGCTCTCTCCATTACCTCAACACAATGATCTGCCCACTCTAGAAACTGTATTTCTTCATTTATTTCTCAATTTTTAATAATTAAAAGAGTGTTCTCTGACTATTCATATATATGTACTACCATCTTCCATCCATCAACATCAAGTCATAGGATAGTCATTCTAAAGCTGAAAGAATATTAAAGGTCATTTAATCCAACACCTTCATTCTATAGATGAGAATCCAAATAGATTAATTACGTTGCTGAGGTCACACATCTAGAAAGGGTCAGAAGTGGGATTTTCAAACCTAAATTCTCTCCCTTCAGATCAAATTATTTAACCTTCTGAATTCCTTCTGAATCAACTTAAGATAATAATATCCATAGTATCTTCCTCACAGGGTTATAAGGCTCAAATGAGATAATTATAGATAGTATCTTGTTATAAACATTTATCATTATATTATCATTATTTTATCATTATATTATAAATTTCATTCTCACATTTTTCATGGAGTTCAGGTAGAAATGATTAACTTTCTATTCTCTTATTAACTTTATAAACATAAAGTTTCATCATCTTCATCAACAGACTATTAGGCAGCAAGTATTTGTTAAGTGCCTATTATATATTAGGCACTCTACTGTCATGTTTAGTTAACTCAAGTCAGACTTATTACATTTTCTTGAGATGGGACTTCTCTACTGCATCTATTAGGCAATTAGCATATTTTTGCCAAATCTTACTTCTGACAGAAACAATAAAATGATGTTTGAAATTTATATAGCTTTTTGGGATAGAGATAGGGTCTGGACCTGTGATTCCATTAGGACATCATATAGGGAGCTCAAATAAGGAAACTTCAAAAGCAGATTAGAACTTTCTCTGCAGCTTAGTCTTAGGGAATTTCCTTGAACCCTGAGAGGTTAAGGGACATGCTCAGCCAGGAGAGTACCAGAAGTGAGATTTGAATTCATATCCTCTTGGTTTTAAGACAATTTCTCTATCCACTCTACTATGGTGTTTCTGTTGTCTTTTGTGGATTATAAAATTCTTGCTATGATGTCATTTGATCTTTACAAAAATTCTCTGTTAGATTCTATAGACATTTTAATCCCCATTTAACAGATGAAATTGAGTCTTGATAAGGTTAATTGTCTATATGAACTATCATCACATAAGCAATAAGTATTAGTGGCAGAATTAAAATCCAGGTCGATCCTGAACTCCCAAGTTGAGTGCTTGTTTCCCTTCATATGGTTCATTGGAAAACTTAAAATACAAAAAGAGCTACTATTGTTGTTATACCATGTCTAAGAAAGAAAAGATGATATACAAGAGGAAATCCAACCATTTAACTAAATCTACTTATTTTGTCTAGCCAAATGCCTTTCTGGCATACTAATATTCAACATGTTAATATGTCTATTCTAATCTCTTTATGTCAGCTGGTGGCAAGCTAGTATAAACATGTGGCTAAAAAGTCAAAGTTCAATAGGCTGTTCTTCAAGACAATTTTATTTCCTCCAGAGTTTTGAACAAGTTGATGCTGTAAATCATAAACAGTAGACTAATAAAACATCAAAGAAATTTCAATGACTTTGTGCCAAAGAAACTTACATCTTTTAAAAGTGATCTTTGATCTCCCTTTTCTCTATTCTCTGGATATTTAAAATAATTTTTTTTTCAACAAATTTGTGGTAAGATGAAGAGTTTCTGAGCATTGAAAGTAAGCTTTTTTCTATGAAGACACAATCAATATATTATTTTATGACATGAAAGAAGTACAATGTTCAGTTAGAATCACAGAATGTTAGATCTAGAAGAATCTCGAGAAATCATCTAGTTCAATATGGTCAGTTTACAGACAATAAAACAAGCCTGCAGTTAATACTTGTTCTTGAGAAGATTGTGCTAAAATTGGGAGAACATGAATCTTTCCATGATTCCTAACTCCCGCTGCAATGTTTTTCTGTCTTATCATATTATTTTCTGGGAGACAAAGCTGATTGAAAAAATGTGTTATTTATCTTGAAGTCATTGCAGCCAGACTAGAAATTAGTGGAATTCCTCTTTGAGTCCTTAATTTTCACTTTGGTATTTTTCTTTGGCTTTAAAGGGATATGATGTCTGAGTAATGATTTTGGCTTTGCTATAATTAGAGGCGGTTAATTGCATGTTTTCAAGATTTTAATATCACCATAGCATTTGTTCATCTTGTTTTCATTTTCTTTTTGGCTCTTCAGCGTAAGAAGACACATTATTTACTTCTTTTTTTCCTGTCATTTTCTATTTGAAGGTGAGAATTAGCAGATGCAGTAAGCTCAAATCCAACATGAGTCTTACCTTCTTAGAAATAGCTATCACAGGAGAACTGTGAAGGAAACTTCTACACTGTTATAAAAGTGTCCATTTTTTTTTACAGTATCTGTCAAATAAAACAAAGTCCATAACGAAAAGAAATACAAGAAAAAGCTTTTCAACTTGTTACAAATTCTAGGAATATGACTTTAATTTAAGATGATCTTAGCTGTATGACAAGATTCTCAATATTTGATCTCTTGTTTTGTTAAAATGGAGTTCACTGTTTCTAGTTCAAAGTATAGTTTAGGGGATTAACTGATGTCATATCTAAAAAGAGGCTCTTGACAGATTGAGAAATATTCTAAATATTTTTCTAAGAAAGTACATAATTCAGGGATTTATAATTCCCTGGATTCTCACATTCACATAATATCTAATATTCTTTCTCTTAAATTATACAAATGTTTACTGGTTAAGGAAAGTCATAATGTGTATGATATATTTCATTTATCTTATATATCCACTCAAAATAATAAGAATTAGTAGGATCCAATGTAGTAAAAAGAATTAAGATGGGCAGATTAATATTAATAACAAAACAATCAAAATTACATGACTATATCAATAAATCCTGAAAATTTTGAATACACATTCTTAATTTAAAAAGTATATGGATAAGAAGCTTTTCTTTAATATGATTAAATCATGTCTATTTAGATTCCTAAGCTAACATTGTAATTGAGATAAGCCAGGGACCTTTTCAAAGTAAAATATGTGTTCTTAACTAAGATGTGTACATCTACGAGAATTGTCTTATTAAATAGACATTGCTTGCAGGCAGCAATGGATAAATATCTCTGGAGTCTGGCTCACACTTTCAATAAAAGATTGATTTCCACCTTAAAGGAAATAGGAAAAGGATCAGCTGGATAGTTGCTTCTTTCACCTATCTTTGATAGGACACTTAGGTTAGATTTATAACTCTCTGTCCTCCCAAATACTTATAGACTAAAAATACAGGGTTTTTTTTTTTTTTTAATTCAGAAAAAAATTCTGCTTCCCTATTAGGTCTTACTGATGGTTATATAAAAACTGTCACAAATAGTGAATAAACCCTTTTATCTAAGCAAATAACAGGTAGAAATCAGAAAAGATATACAGATTAGAATATATCAAAAAACATTCAAGAATCAACAAGCTCTTTAGCCAATAGTGACATGGAATCTAAACTCAAACTTATTTATTTAGCCCCTACCAATAAAACTACCAACATTGCTTTAGGGACATAGAAAAATAATAACAATATTTCTCAGAAGGATCTTGAATTTCAGGACATATAAGGGGAAAAGTAGAAATGAAAAGGATCTAAGAGTTCCAGATTTCAAAAAAGGCTTTAGCAGAAGGTGATGTTTGAATTTTCTTGAAGAAAACTAGGGACTCCAAGAGGGGGAGATAAGGAGGGAGAACCTTCAAGAAATGGAAGTCATTTATTAAAAATACACAGAGCTTGGACTTGCAGTATCATATATGAGGAACAACAACTAGGCTGCCATAAAGGGTCCATACTGGATCCATACTTAGTGTTTAAGATGACTATACAGGTAAGGAAGGGGACCAGAGAGGTAATGAAGGGAACTAGAAAGGTAAGAAAGAGAACTAGAAAGGTAAGAAAGGGGACTAGAAAAGTAAAAAGAATGACTAGAACGGTAAGGAAGGGGGTTAGAAAAGTAAAAAGGGGGACTAGAAAGATAAGGAAGGGGACTAGAAAGGTAAGATAAGGTTGGTTCAAACTGAGCTTCAAATGCTAAACAGAAGCTAGGGGTGCTCTAACTCTTACTCAGAAAAGAATTTAGTTCTAGCTGGTTACAAAGTTTTGAATAGCTGAGAACAACTATTACCTTCCTTCTTCAGTTACAGACCATATAGGATGCTAATAGTATAATAGAGTATTTGAGTAGAATTATAAATTATGAAAATGCTGGGTAATTACTAGACAAGATTCTATCCCATGCTTGGAAGATCAGATTAGGAAGCTGAGATGGAGATAAACAAAACAAAGCTATCATGTCTTTTCCAGCTCTCAGATTATAAGGCTTTACGACTTCAAGTCATTAGTAACAGGATCTCAGAGATAAATATTTCACTTCATATCACTTCAGCTCTACATGTTTATTAAACATGAAATAAACAATAGGAAATACTATGTAATCTTATTAATCTTTCCAATTACTTCAAATTCCGTTGTTTTTTTTTGTTGTTGTTGTTGTTGTTTTTTCTGTGAGTATCCCTTGACCTTAACCTGTTTCTGGTCAAAGTAATATAAAGGTCTGAGAAGAACATAGGAAGAATGGAGCATTTCAAGAGAATCTTAGCATTGCCAAGTCCTCTGAGCCAGAGGTAATCACAATACTAATAGCTAACATTTATACATCTCTTTAAAGTTTCAAAGTACTTTTTTATATGTTATCTCATTTGATCTTGCACAACTCTGTGATATAATTCCATTTTACAAATGAGAAAACTAAGTCTAAGGGAAGTCAAATAGCTTTTTGGGAGAATCACACAGTAAGTTTTGGGAGCAAAATTTGAATTCAGATCTTTTTGATTCCAGGGGCAGCACTCAAATCCAGCCTCACTGCATTTTCCTAGCTGCTTATAATAAAATGGTTTCTATGGTTTCTATAGTGTCATGGCAGCTGGAGAAAGTTTACAGGGTCCATACTTGAGAGTCATTCATTCAGTTAGTGTGGATACAATCCAAAAGCTTGCTTGTTTCTAACAGCCCTGATATCTGCCTTGCTGGCAAGAAGACCTCCTGGATTAGAGAGGCTTAATTGTCATGGTCAACAAGTGTTGAATGCAAAAAGATGAATAAATTGAGGTTTTTATGGAAAGAGCACTAAATAGGGAATCAAGAGGCTTGTCCTTGTCACTGAATCATCATCTTTTTTAACCTTTGGAGGCCTCAAGTTTCCCAGCTGTAAAAAAAAAGACATCTAATTACATCAAAGCTTCTAAAAGCAGGTCTATGAATTTGGAAGGAGAATATTTCATCTCATTGACTAAACTTTAAATAAAATTTAGCATTTCTTTCAATTATTTTAAAACATAATTCTGAGAAGGGGTCCACCAGACATCATAAATTTAGAGTTGAAAGAAATATTGGAGGCCATCTGGTATGAGATCCTCACTTTGGGTAGATCCTTTGTTAAGAGCCACTGGGAGAAAAATTGATAAGAGTATGTAAAGATTTGGATTCAAATTCTGCTTCAAACCTTATTAGCTATGTGATCTTGGGTAAGTCTTATCTATAGAGTGATAAAAATGAGATTTGTTCCTATAGGTTCACTAGGGCATGGGTTCTTCAACTTGGGCCCATGAACTTATTTTTAAAATATTGTGATTATTATATTTTAACATAATTAGCTTCCTATATAATCGAAAACATTTTATTTTATACAGTTGTTATTCTGAAACCATCAAGCTTCATTAAACTAGTTGCCCAAGATATCAGAACACAAAAAGAGTTAAGAAGCTTTTGATTAATCTCAAACATCTTTTTTGGTAGTGACATTCTGTAATTTTGTGATTATTAAAAAATAATTCCCATAGGCAGTACAGAAATGATTGCTACTTTTGGACATGACTCATTATTTCCCTGAAAAATTTAGTGTAAAACCCTGAACCTATATTTTGCAAGTAAAAAGAGTAAAATTCTAGATACTTTTATTTATTTTACATAGAAATGATGGCCAGTGACAATCCTTCACATTGAAAAAGTCAGCATTTATCAGATTTGGACTGGAAGTATAGTTATCATCTCCTCCAACCTGTTTCTAACTTCTACCAAGACTTCTAGACTTGGAAAACCACTCCATCTTTGTATACTTCTGACTTTTTGGAAGTATTTTTTTTTTACTCTTCTCCCCCCCCCAATTAATAACAGTTATTTCTCTCTCTCTCTCCTTCCCTTCTTGGCCCTCCTTCCCTCTTTCCTTCCTCTCCCTGCCCCCTTCCCTTATCCTTTTTTTCACTGTTTCTCTCTCCCTCCTTTACTCCTTTATTTCTTTCTCTCTCTCTCTCCCCTCATTTTTTCTCTCCCTCCTTTTCTCTCTCCCTTTTTCTCTTTCACTCTCACCTTTCTTTTCCTCTTCTTCTTCTTTCTCTTTCTCCCTCTCTTGCTCTTTCATTCTTTGTGTCTGCTTCTGTCTCTCTCTCCTTCTCTCTGTCTTTTGTGTCTCTCCCCCTCTCATCTTTTCCCTTTACTAAAAAAGAACAAAAGTAGAGTGAAAGATAAACTGAAGTGTGGAAAGACTTATTGGTAGAAGATTATTGCAATAATTCAGGTGTGGGGTGATGAAGCTATGCCAGAATGATAGTTTCAGAAAAAAAGAAAGGGGTTGTGATAGGCAAGGCAAGTCCCCTTAATGCCCTTTTATTTCAAGATCTATGTAAGGGTAAAATGAAGCATTCACAAGTCGCTGAGGATTTAACAAAAGAGGAAGTTTATTTTGCTCTAATACTGCAAGGTTATACAATAAAGCTACAGTGGCACTTAGTTTCTCCCTCTGGAAATTGCATGAGTTTATATGGTGGTAGTACACACAAAATTTGAGAAACTCTAACTATCTATGACTAAGACCAGACCAGATCGGAAAAATTGAACCTGATCAGATTGTGTGTGGGGCAAGAAATTGTAGAGAGATGAGACTTGAATATGGTGTAAAGTATTGATCCAAGGCAAATTTCTGTCAGAATACCTTCCATTTTTTCTAGCAGTTTTTATTTTAACCAAACATGGGCCTTCTTTCCTAAGTAACCTATGGTTTCTGGTTTCTAAAATCCTGGATCATTGGGTTTTGTTGTTTCTGATTCTTCATTGTCTGGCCTTTCCCATTCCAGATGTGTATCTCTATTTTTTAAACCAGTACCAAGTGTTTTTGGTGAGTGCTGTTATATAATATACTTTGAGGTCTGGAAGTGCTATCTCCCCTTTCATCTTTAACTTTTTCATTACTTCATTTAATATTCAAGGTTTTTTATTTTTCCAAAATAAATTTATTTTACTAAGTTTTGTAAAGTAATCTTTTGACATTTTGATAGGTGTTCCATTCAAACTGTAAATTAAATTAGATAATATTGTCATCTCCTGATATTTGCATGGCCAAATCATGAATACTAAACATTTCTCCAGCAATTTAAGTTGTTCTTTATTTCTTTAAAGGAGAATCCAATTTATATCACTATTTTGTGAGCTTTGTAACTTGATCTCCAAATATTTTGTAGTTACTGTAAATAGAAGTTCCCTTTCTATTATTGCCTCTAGAAATATTTCTTTGTGCCCACATACTCCACCTGGTATTTCCCAAAATGTCACATACTCCAGAGAAAAATCTCTCAGCACATTAAATATGTTCTTCGTAAAGAATTTATGGGAAAACATGGACAAGTAGCTTTTCTTTAAAAAGTTTGAATGGGGTTATAATCTGTTGAAGAGAGTACCTACATCAATGAATCTTTATTCAACTGAAGTATGGAAGTATCAAATCTGAAAACTGCCTCCCTAGAAATCCTCCTATTCTTGGTTCTATCCTCCAGGACTAAGCAAAATAAATTAATCTCTCCTCCATAGGGTATTCTTTCAAATTGAAGTTAGCGGTATCATCTATCCTGAAGTCATCTCTTTTACAAACTAAGTACCCCTAAATCCTACAAACAATTTTCCTATAGCATGGTTGCTAGCATTCTCACCATTGGACCATTTTTCCTTTAAGTGGATTCTTATTTGTCAAAATCCATCCTAAAACTTGCTGTCCAGAATTACAATTAATAGTCCAGACTAGACTGATTTTGGTTAATAAGAATTCTCATTTAAAATTCATTGTGGGGATAAAGTTATTAAACACCCACATTTGAACCTTAGAGTGAATAAGTTGATTAACTCTTCTTTCTGTGCTAATAAAAAGGCATTAAAGAAAAGGGTATTTTAAGGTAGAAGAGAAGATCACTATAGATTTAGAGAAAGAAGGGATCTTAGGAAACATTTTTCTTTTCCTTCTTTTCCAAATAAGGAATTGAGATCCAGGGAAGTTACATGGTTTGCCCAAAATCATATAGAACATATTGACTCCAAATCCAGCATTTATTCTACTGAAGCAATGAAGAGCAAAAGAAAAGCCAATTATCCCTACAAAGTGCTGGGACACACAGAGATGATAGCCAATGACTATCATAGGAGGGGGATTGACGATAATATGTGTGTGGCATCCTCTCCATCCATTGTCCCCAGCTTTACCAATAGTATAGTGGCTCACACATCTAACTGATTGCTCTCTTTGATCCCCCTAATTCAGATTATTTTTGGAGTTGCTTAATGAGGAATGAGGACCAATGGGTAATCTCGGTTTTTTTAGGTTATACAATTCTGAAGTTGACCACCCAGGCTCCCAGTGATTTCTCATGACACCTCTAAACTGCCTAAGAGGGAAATTATGTCATTTTAGGGCCAATACAGGAATTAACAAATGTCTTATTTCATAGTGTAGAGAATGCCCAGAATAGGAATGTCCTACACTAATATGCTAGTGTGCCTCTAAGGAAAGGGTTCTTAACCTTTTTGTGTCATAGATCCCTCTGGATCTCTGAAAGAGAGACTATGGACCCCTTCTCAAAATCATAGTTTTTAAATTAAAAAAATAAATCACAAAGGAAACCAAAAATTAATGAAAAAGTAGATGTCCTCATCAAAGATCAGGGATGACCTGAAATCTATCCAAAGAACCATTGAGGATCCATGAACCCCAGATTAAGAACTCTCATTCTAAAGTTTAGGGACTATACAAGAACTAAAAAAAAAAAAAAGTGGCCATCTATTGTTTCAAGTAAAATTTGCATAGAGTGATCATCACAGAATATAAACAATTATTTCATCTTCTGGCTAGAGAAGCAATGGATGATGTGCCTCTCCTCTGCCTAACTCCCTCTCCTTTCAATTCCCAAAATGTCTAAGTGGGGGAAAAAAAAGAAGATGACATCTTTAGTTTGACATGGGTTGATTGATCTTTGGGTTGATTGTATTTGCAGCAGAAGGGGGATTACCATTATTATTGAGTCATTGTTTTCCGCTGAGACTAAGTGGAAATTTCCTTTAATAGGTTCTATTAATAGATCCTCCCCACCCCTTGAACATAGACGGTGAGGAATACATTTTTCAGTATTTTTATTTTTTTTACATTTTTATCATTGCCTTTCACACTAATTATTTCCCAATATACACCCTCCTCCATTGAATCTTTTCTTGTAACAAAGTTAAATAAAACTGATTGATAAATTGATTTTGCTTATTACTATAAGCTACATTCCACATCTGTATCCTCTCTACTGAAATATGTTTATCTTCAAGGACCAAGATTGATCATTATAGTTAACCTGAATTTGACTGCTTTTTAGACTTGTATTCATTTAATTATTCTAGTGGTTGAGAATGTTACTCTCCTGGTTCTGTTTTGTTCCTTCGGTATCAGTTTTTACAAATCTATCACTATTTCTCTCAGTTCTTCATGTTTACTATTTCTTATACAACAAATATCCCACTACATTGAAATTTATTTTGCCATTTATACAACTGAACATTCAACTATTACAATCTGCTAGTTTATTCCCTTGAAATAATCTTGTAGATACTTTGTATACATTTTATATAGTTATTCACATCTTGCCTCTCCTATCAGAATGACACTTATTAGCTGTGTAACCTTAAGCTGTGTAACTTTTTGACTACCTTAGTTTCCTCAACTGGAAAGGGGAGATATAAATATTTCCTTCTCCAACTCATTTTACAGATGAGAAAACTGAGGCAAACAATTAAGTGGTTTGCCCTAGGTATAGTAGACATTTAATAAAAGCTTCTTCTGTCCCATTCTATTAGAATGTGAGTTCCTTGAGCTCAAGGAAAGTGTTCTTTACTTTCTTTGATTCCTCAGGGCTTAGCATAATCATAATAATATGCTTAATACATGCTTGTTAATTGACCATAATTTGGCTACAAGTTGGAAGTCCCAGTTGTTTATAAAGTTTTCTTTGAACCAGTTAACTTTCTCAATTATACTCTTCTGCACACATGGAATCAATAAATAAAAGGGTGTCTGCAAAGCAGATTTAATTAGTTTTTTAAAGAAAGAAGATATCCAGATTGCCAGCTCAGAGATGAAGCAACAAGAAATCAAACAAGTCTGTAGGCCTAGAAATTGTACAGTAGCTTAACTTGACTTGTATATATTACTCTATGTGACATAGTAGGAGTAAGTTTCTGTGAAAAGGTTACCTGACAAAATTCTAAAAGCACTTAAATGCTTTTTAAGAGAGGAAGGACAAGGCAAGCTGTCATCCATGGCAAATGGAGCTCTTGTATAAACCACATATCATGTCAGGAGATAACACTTTCACATCCCTACTGGGTACTTTCTTGCTTACTTAGGAGTCATAAATTGCTCTTTACTAGTTGGCTTACTTCCCAATGACACAGTTTGCTCATTAAAATACGATCAGAGACCTCTCCCTTACTCTTTACCTAATTATAGAGGAAGCCATGGTATAGTGGAAAGGGCCTGTATTTACATGTAAAAGACTTAGGTTTGGATTTCAGCTTTCTTGCTTACTACCGTATTATTTCTATTAAAGTATTATATTAAATATATATATTTATTATTACATATTATTGGTATACAATAGACATTTAATAAATGTCTTGGTCAAATCACTTAACTCCCTCTGTATAATGGCCCTCTTCTCATCTGTCAAAAAAAAAAGGGGGGGTCCTGGGGATTGGACTTGTGTCATTTCAGTTTTGTGGCCCCTTTTAGGATTTCCTTTGCAGATACATCCTTCTCCAGTTCATTTTACAGATAATAAAACTGAGGTAAGCAGGGTTAAGTGCCTTACTTAGTGTCATACATACAGTAAGTGTCTACATGCCAGGGGCTGGAATAGATCAAAGCTTCTTAAACTATAGGTCACAAAAAATTTGGCAGCAGTAAAAGGTATCAAAAATTACACCAAGATTTAATTCTTTGTGTAAAAATAAATACATTCATCCTTTTAATATGCAAATTTGCATTCATCTCTAATAAATGGTAAAATTATATGCATATCAAAAAGTTGTTTTAAAATAAAATTTCTTATAATTTATTATTAGTAAATGTTTGCTTTATATACTTATTTTATATATCTATATATCTGAGATTGTGTAAAATTTTCTCTGGTGAAAAGGGGTCATGAATGGAAAAAGTTTAAGAAGCCCTGAACTATATGATCTTCTAAAGTCTCTTCCAGCTCTAAATCCCAAGTTGCCATTCTGCAGATGTGGGTGGAAGAGTTTCCATAAACAAAACTATGGTGGATAGAGAAAGGGAGTGCGAAGACCAGATTATAAGATTAAAGAGTAAACGTGACCTCCTGCTTCTGAGATCTCAGAATAATTTTTCTTTTCTTTCTTTCTTTTTTTTTTTTTTTTGTCATCAAGATCTTGCTGAACTACCATGTTAGAGATTCTAGCAGACCAAGTTCTACTTATGAAGCTGACATGAATGTCTTCATATTCCATTTATGAAAGTGATAATGGTCACCCAGATGAGAAATGTACTCTTTCCCCATTTCTGTCTGGCAGAAAACCTTGTTTTCTTCCAAGCTCAGCTCAAGTGCTTTGGGGAAGGCAGAGAGGAAGCTCTTTTGATTGGCTTTGAAGGCTTTCAAAAAGGCTTTAGCTATTTCTTTGTTGCTTCATTTGCATCTGGGAAAGCCCAGAACTTCTAAGGAAAAGGCCTTGCCATTTTTTCTTTCACAAGTGATCTTCAGAAGGCTGACAAGAGAGACAATTCTGTGGTCACTGGATGGATTTCAAGACCTTAAGAAAAGAAGCTTGAGAGTGTGAATCCAAATCTGGTTTCAGACATATACTAAATGTGTGATCCTCTGTATAAGATCAATCAAGATAATAATTGTAAAAAACTTAGGTAGCATAATGTCTGGCATATAGTAAGTGCCATAGAAATGTCAGCTATTTTTATAATGTTAATTTAATGATGACTCATCCAGCGGTGAAACCATCTTTGGACATGAACTTGGTGAATCCAAGATATATAAGAAATGAGCTAATATTTGACCTTTTCTTTCCTGATACTGAAGTGTTTAAGGTAGTATAGGCCAGTACTAGAAATACTGGAGTAAATATTTGTATGTTTGTGTTTGCTATATAATTGAAGTAAATATTCCTTTCTAAAAGCTAACCAATTTTAAGTGGTTAAATGAGACATAGTCTGGCTATTTGGCTCTTAAGAGCAGGGAGGACTATAGCTGATGAAGCCTGTGATAATGGTAATAGAAAAAAGACATTCTCATTCCCTTAGACTACTTTCCTGGAACCTTGAGAATTGATGTAGTATATTTGGTCCTTGAAAAGAGGGACACATACACATGTATGCATGCATGAATGCATGAATGTATATAATATTTATATATTTTATATAATATATATGTACAATATGCTTATACATATGTATTTGGATATATAGACAGACATACACACACAGAAACAGAGACAGACAGAAAGAGAGTCAAAGACAGAGAAAGAGAGATAGAGGCAGAGGTTGTATATTTATTTATTTATTTAGATCCATCCTCCAGAGAGAATGTAAGTTCCTTGAGGAAGGGGCTTGATTGTTTTTGTGTTTGTATCTCTGACTTAGCACAGTGACTTTATGTAGTAAGAGCTTCTTACTCTTACTTATAGTTATTAGATGCTTTAATTTCAAAATGTGAACCACACAGTGAATTTGTACATTGTTAAATCCTCAGTGAAGTCAACATTTTTCCTGGCTGATTTACATAAACTTCCATGTTTTGATACGAATTGGTTGTTTCTTAACAAAACTCAGAACTACAAAAATATTTTTCCAACCATCATAGATACATTCAATGATTACATAGAAACATGAATATGAACTATTGTTATCATTAATACCATTTTATTGATTATAGTTAAATATGAAACCAGGGATACATAACATCTACATAATAATTTAGATATTTTCTAGTCTTTATATACAATTTTATGGTTTGAAAAGTACTTTGCATATATCAACTCATTTGATCCTCACAAAAATCTATGAGGTAGGAATGATTATTATGAACGGTATGTTTCAGATGAGAAAAATGAGGCTGTGAGACGTTAAAATACTTGCCCAAAGTCACACAATTGGGTTAAATGTTTGAAGTCAGATTCAAACTCATATCTTTCTGTTTGCATATAATAAATCCATCAACTAATCAACAAACGGATTAATATGCCAGTCACTACGCTAGGCACTAAAGTCTCAAATACAAAGGACATAAAAATGGGTAGTTAGGGGTTGCAATAGACAGAGTGCTAGGTCTGCTAAGATCTCAGTACAAATCCTGCCTCAGACACTTACTAGCTCTGTAATAGTGGGCAAGTTATTTTACTTCTATATGCCTCAGTTTCCTCAACTGTAGAAAAAGGATGATAAAAAATAACATTCACCTTGCAAAGATGTTATGAACATCAAATAAGGTTATATTTGTAAGTACTTGGCACAGTACCTGGAACATAGTAGTGATGAGGTTTAGGTTTTGAGGTTTCATAGGGAACTACATGTTGAGGTCTAGATTTAGGGAATCAAAATGAGATTAGGTTTTCTGGTGGTCAGGAAGTAGCAGGTTTGGGGTTTAGGGAACCAAATGGAGAGGTTTGACTTCCCTACACCCCTTTGGGATTCTGCATAGGGTAGGGAGTTTTGGGGAACCTCCTTCTGGGGGCACAGAGATTCTCTGTAAAGGAATTTTCAAACCCGAAAATCTAGACTGATAAACGAGGTTTATTATAGGCATTGGGAAGTAAGGTTAGAAATCCTAACAAAGAGGGGCTCCTCTTGTGAAGGGAGATCTGTTAGGGAAATAGGTGAGGGTAAAGAGAGGGTAGCACTGGAAAAGAATATTATTCCAGTGGGCAGAGGTTTCCTTGGCATAGCAAGCATGGCATAGCTGGAATGTCTAGAACCTCTGCAAAGAAATGAGGTTTTAATTGCCATTTTTATAAGGAGGTCTTCCCCATCCCAATGAAGCTGGTGGGTGGAGCTGAATTGAATAGAAGATCTTTAATTGAATAGGTTTGTAATTCTTTGAGCTCAGGACTGGACCATCCCTACCTAGATAAACCACTTTAGTTGATTCCTTGGGGTAGTCTTCTCATTGAGGCAGAGTTGAAGTATTTCTCCTTCGAGGAATTTTAGAGTTTCGGAGTCCCTTCTTCAGTAGGAGATATATAAATGCTTATTCTTTCCACCTTTCTTCATCTTCTCTAAATTCACGGAGTTTACAAAATTTCCAGTCAAATCCTAGTTCCTTCAATCAATTCTCAAATGTTTTGAAACCACTCACCATCCTGTTCATCCTCCTTTGGAAATACTTATTAATATGTTTTCTATTATATATGCTTATCTGAAGAAACATCTCTAGAGGAGGTCTGATCAAAATATAGTATACGGGAATCACCATCTATTACTATAGGGGCAGCAGGCTGGATAGAGAGCTGGGCCCAGAGTCAAGAAGACTTGAGTTCAAATATAGCCTCAAATACTTATTAGCTGTATGATTTGGGCAAGTCACTTAATCTCTGTCTACCTTAGTTTCTCCAAGTATAAAAAAGATATTAATAGCACTTATCTCCCAAGTGCGGATCAAATGAAATATTTATAAAACACTTAGCACAGTGCTGGGAACAGAACTTAATAAATGCTTCCTTCTTTCTCTATTCTAGACATTATGTTTTTATTTATTGGGTCAAAAGTCTAGTTAACTTTTTGATTGTTGCACTAATTTATTGATTCTTTTTAAATTTTCAGTTCACTTAGCTCTCCAAATGTATTTCAGACACATAATATAGACAGTGATATAATGTCACTGATTTTAAAAATATATATCTAACTATAGGTTTTGATCCAGTGATTCAGTAATCTGTTGGAGCTGGCTCATACTATCTCAGCATTTAACAATTAGCAATTTTAAAATTTTGAATAGGAGCCTTTATATCTCAGAAATCACAAATATTACAAATCAGGGTTTGATTTCTTGTTTTATTGATTGTCTATAATTAAGCAATAAAGAAAATGTCAATAGTTCATATTAAATTTAAAAGCATATTGTTGCTGTTTTGGAGAGCTGTTTGTTAAACCAGCTAGTCAGGCACACCCATGTATGTATCTTTATTAATTTTCATCTCATTGGTTCATAGGATTTTGAGTTAGAGATGATCTAATGTAGCCTTCAAATTTTATAGACAAAGGAACCCAGAGAATTTCAATGGCTTATTCAAGGTCATATAGGCTAAAAATAGCAGAACTGATCTAGATCTAGCCCATTGTTCTGGATCTTTTTGGAGACCAATTCTGGCTTTCAACATAGTTGTAATCCCTTTCATTCCTATATTATCTAGAAATGTGGCCAGTATGCTATATCAGTACAGCTTAGGTATTACAGTAGATAGAGGTCTAGACTCAAGAAGACTCATTTCCCTAAGTTTAAATTTGGCCTCATACACTTAGTAGCTATGTGATCCCCTCGTAAGTCATTTACCCTCTTTGCCTCAGTTTCCTCATCTGTTAAATGAATTGGAGAAGAAAATTAAAAATCGTTCTAGTATTTATACCAAGAAAACCAGAAATGGCGTCATGAAGAGTTAAATACAATTGGAAAATGACTAAATAACACCCAAAATGGAATCATGTCTCTGTCCTCAGGGAAAGATATCCAGGAAGTTTCTATTCTAGAACACAATTTGCTGAACTGGTGATTGAATGTGTGCAAAAGTGCTTTTTTAACCCACTATATCTACTGATTGGTTTCAGATATACCCTGCCTCAGTGTCACATCCCATCTAGTCATCCATTCAATCCAATTTCTTCCCTAACTAATATTTTGCTTTCCCCAAACTCCCTTCCCAGTTTCTTCTTTCCTCTATGTATTGGCTTCCTCCATTAAAATATAACTTCCTAGAGTTCAATGCATCTCTTTTCTACTTTTGTACACCCTGTACTTAGCAGAGTCTGACACATTGTAAGGTTTTAGTAAGTGATTTTTCATTCTTTTATCATTCTTATTGCCAGATCATCTTTCAACTAAATTTTTAAAAAATCTTTCACTCTATCTTAAACAAACTCATCTGGACAACATCTGCCAGTCCTTATGTATGAGGAAATGTGTGGTTGGGTTCTGTTTGTTTTTATTCCACTCAGTTGTTTTAAAGAATTCTTCAGCTATTTACTGTCTTGTATTAGTTTATTTCCCACGTACTCTTACCTATTTCATTGATGTTCATTTTGGTTAGCTATAAGTGCCAAGAAGACAGAGATTTTTTTTTTTAAATCATGTATATCTCTCTGCTCTGGAAGCAAATATTTGTGATTGAGGTGGAAATCAGCTGGCTGTATTTGGCCAGAACCAGAAGTTGTAACACAGAACATTCAAAATTGGAAAAGTTACATGTTGGGAGATAGAGCATTCACTATTGCACCTGGATATCTTTAAGCAGGCTCTGGGAAGCCACTTTTGAAGTGTGCTAGAGCAAAAGATTTCTATTTGAAAAATCTCTTTTAAGCTGCCTAAGAGTCTTAAAGTCTTCTTATTTCTTCGAAATTCCCTATTCCAACCTTACCCAATATAGTGAGATAATCCATAGAATCATAAGAGCATAGATGGAATAATGGAAGAACCTTAGAAGTTAACTAGTCTAATTCTGCTATTTTATAGATGAGGAAAATGAGATTCAGAGAAGTTAATGACATTTCCAAGGTCACCTAGGTAATAAGTAATCTATCCACTGTGCAATCTATATGAAAAAAAAAGGAAACTAAAGTCTCTTCTGTTATGTTTGCATCCAGCTAGCTAAGATGTCAAAAGAGAAAAAGTCCAAAAGGAACTCAGCTGTTATAAAGAAGCCTGAAGCCAGGAAAGTCGTTAATCCTTTGAGAAATGGTATGAGAACTTTGGCACTGATTAAAATACTGAGTTCAAAAGAAACTACACTCATTTTGTCAAATAGCTTAGATTCATTAGACTGCATTGTCAAGAATCTAGCATTTCTAAACATTTGAAAAGGCCAATAGCAATTAACCAGTTCAATTGGGCTTAATATCATGTTTTCCATTTTGCTTCTTTCCAGTCATTCAATACTCTGTGATCTCATTTGGGGTTTTCTTGGCAGAGACACTAGGATGATAGGGTTCTTTCCAACTAAGTCATTTTACAAATGAGGAAACTGAGGCAAACAGAGTTAAGTGACTTGCTCAGAGTCATACAACTAATAAGTGTAAGAACATATTTGAACTCAGGAAAATGAACCTTCCTGACTCCAGGCCTGGCTCTCTATCCACTGTGCCATCTTTACTACACCTTAGATCATTAGACTACTAGCTGGCAGCTTAAACTGGCTCACAAAGGCATAACAAAACAAGGAGTTCCCTTACAATGATAGATATGAAGTCTTTCATGTCATCACTGGCAATGGAAATATCTTGGGTTCAAAAATCAGTGGCTCATTTTGCCATGCTGGAAAGGGCAAAAATGAAATAACTTGCAACTAAACAAGAGTTAAATGTATGTTTGCTTTTCCTTGTATACAAATAAAAATTGTGCCAAACCCCGCCCCCCCCAAAAAAAACAAAGAGAAAATATACTTATGAGAAAATCAAGAAATCACACAGAATAAGCATTATAAAAAGTATTTGGGTGAAGGTAAATGGAGGGGAATAGAGAATTGGATTTGTCACTGGAGTATACTCCACATCCCCTGGGCAGGGGAAATAAATAATAAGGAGTTTGGGAAGCAAATCACAATCCTGGCCCAGATATAATATGATAATGTTATATGGTTTCAGTTTTGCAGCAAACTGCTGGAGCTTTCTTTCTGCCAAAAACAGAGAATCTAAACTTCTTGACTTTCTCTAATAAAATTTCATCTATTGGAACAAGAAAAGAGAGAGAAAATTCTGTCATAGATCTGATTCTCAAAGAAAGGGACATTGCTGGGGTGAAAACTATGGAAGCCCTGATGGGAAGTGACTACTCACTCCTAGAATTTGGTATCAAGACCAGAAATATGGGCTTAATTGGAAATGCATAAAGAATTTTGGGAAAACAGATGTAAAATGGATTTTAAGCAAAGATTTTCAATGTGGACTTATAAAATTGAAAGGGAAAATATTGCTTCTTTGTGCAGATGCATACATACTCAACTTTTTGAAAGAGAAACAAATATACAGAAGATAGAAGGAAAGCAAAGTAACCAAGGATAAATAAGTGTGACACTATCTTGTAAAAACAATGCCAAAAATAGGCTGATAAAGGAAGCTGAAGATGATAAAAAGTTAGTCTTAATTCTATTAGGAAAAATGAGAATGGATGACAGGAAAAAATAATGATGATTGTTGGAGGGGATGTGGGAAAACTGGGACATTGATTCATTGTTGGTGGAGTTGTGAACGAATCCAACCATTTTGGAGAGTAGTTTGGAACTATGCTCAAAAAGTTATCAAACTGTGCATACCCTTTGATCCAGCAGTGTTACTACTGGGATTATATCCCAAAGAGATTATAAAGAAGGGAAAGGGACCTGTATGTGCACGAATGTTTGTGGCAGCCCTTTTTGTAGTGGCTAGAAACTGGAAACTGAATGGATGTCCATCAGTTGGAGAATGGCTGAATAAATTGTGGTATATGAATATTATGGAATATTACTGTTCTGTAAGAAATGACCAACAGGATGATTTCAGAAAGGCCTGGAGAGACTTACACGAACTGATGCTGAGTGAAATGAGCAGGACCAGGAGATCATTATATACTTCAACAACAATACTAGATGATGACTAGTCCTGATGGATCAGGCCATCCTCAGCAACGAGATCAACCAAATCATTTCTAATGGAGCAGTAATGAACTGAACTAACTACCCAGAAAAAGAACTCTGGGAGATGACTAAAAACCATTACATTGAATTCCCAGTCCCTATATTTATGCACACCTGCATCTTTGATTTCCTTCACAAGCTAATTGTACAATAATTCAGAGTCTGATTCTTTTTGTACAGCAAAATAATGTTTTGGTCATGTATACTTATTGTGTATCTAAGTTATATTTTAATATATTTAA
The DNA here is from genome assembly GCF_902635505.1 of Sarcophilus harrisii. Taxonomy (NCBI): domain Eukaryota; kingdom Metazoa; phylum Chordata; class Mammalia; order Dasyuromorphia; family Dasyuridae; genus Sarcophilus; species Sarcophilus harrisii. Next base: position 31,791,364 of record NC_045430.1, read on the forward strand.
CATCTACTGGTCATCCTGCCATTTAGGGGAGGGGGTGGGGGGGGGTAAGAGGTGAAAAATTGGAACAAGAGGTTTGGCAATTGTTAATGCTGTAAAGTTACCCATGTATATATCCTGTAAATTAAAGGCTATTAAATAAAAAAAAAAATAAAAAATAAAAAAAAAAAAAAAAAAAGGAAAAATGAGAATGAAAGGAAGGATTAGATATTTGCCTGGACTAGATGGAATAATAATTGAAAACACAGATAAGATAGATATTCCATTCTCATCTTCTTTCTTTCTTTTTTTTTCTTTTTCTTTATCCAGGAGATAACCCTTGTATTGGAAGTAAGAAAACAAAAATGATTAATAAAAAAGTTGATATGGAATATGAATAGGGGGTAAATTAGAAAGCACCTAACCTTCCTCACTGAATTCAAGTCACCTGGTTTAGATTAATTATATGTGTAGCTACTGAAAGAAATAACAGATGTTATCACTAAGTTGCTGTCAGTGATGTTTAAAAAGACTGGAAAAAGGGAGAGGTATAAGATTGGAAAGGTCAACTGCTATTCCTGTTTTCAAAAAAGGGAAGAGAACAAGTCTGTAAATATAGACCAGTAAATTCAACATCACTTCTTGGGTTAGATTCAAGTCCATATCATTAAGGAGATGGTTGGGGGAAATCTTGAAAACGACTCATTACAAAGATTCAGCATGGCTTCAACAAAAACAGTGTTTTCAAGGCCAACTTTTTTACTCTTTTGACAGGATTTCTAAGCAAGTAGAAGAGAGGAAGCTGTGGATATAATCAAACTACATCTTAGCAAACATTTTTTTAAAACTACAGTTAATTCTCACTATTTCTACATTTATATGCATGTATATGTATGGCCATACATATGGACAAATTTGAGAAACAGCTGTTATTGTACTAGACACTTCATGGGTGTTGTTCATACTCCGGATGTTGAGTAAAGAGCTCTTTGTACATTCATTGCATAACTTTCTTTGTTTAACTTTAAAACTCAAGTATGCAATCATGATCCCGAAGTATAATGCAAGTCTTTTGGGTCATAGAGTGATGTTGAGACCTTTGCCATTCTCAGTATATTTGAGAGTTGTGACTAAAGTCTGTCCCTTGATTTTCAGAGTGCAGCCATGATAAGGAAGTTTAAAACAGTATAGTGTATAATACAATGCCCTCATACCATCATCTGACATAGTTAGAAGGTAAGATTCAGGATAAAAAATATTTTGGTCTTAAGAATTTTATTTGTTGCATAATATGTTATTAGTACTGTAGATTTTATGTGCTCTGAAAAGTGAATATTGCCAGAAATCAATGTTTTGTTGTATTTTTTGAGAAATTTTTAAAGAGATGCAGATTACAAGACACTTTTTTTTCACATAGGAGGGAACAGTCTGTGTAAAGAAATGCAAAATGGGATGAACATTATTATATACAAGGAGCTATAGTTTAGGTTTATAGTTAGGCATAGAGTTTAGTTTAAAACAAGAGGGTATGAAGTGATATAAAATTAGCCTAAAAAGGGACTTGTCTAATCTATCCCATGTTTAAAGGCTTACCAGCTTTAGTAAGAACTACCAGGTTTAGGCTTTGCTTTTATATCTTTTAAGACATCAAGGTCAATACCATGTAATTCATTCATAATGAGATTTTAGATTAAAAATATGGTGGAAGACTTTTTGAATACTCAGTGAAAATTCTGTTGATGAATGGATGAAAACTTGATTAAAATAAAAAATAAATTGGAATTAATTTATTTCATGTTATATTTTGAAAAAAAGTCAATGCAAGCCTTTTATATTCTTCTCCCTTTGTGAATATTACTAGTTACCTAAGAGACAATAAAGTTAGACTTGGAGTCAAGAAGACCCAAAGTCAAATCCTGCCTCAAATGCCAACTATGTGACCCTGAATAAATCAATTAATCTCTCTTGGCCTCAGTTTCCTCATCTCTAAAAGGACTGGCCATCCTCATTTATGGGGATATACAGGATTTATAGAGATGAAGAATGTTGAAAAGGGAGTGTGGCAGTTACCAGGCATAAGGGATGGGCCATCATTTGGGTTTATGACTGTATCCCCTCTTGGACAACATAAGATATTCCCAGTGGGACCTCAATGAGAAGAGGGAGGATATTTATAACACTTTTGTGGAACCACTGAAACCTCATTGAGGATAAGAGACTAAGTTTCAATATCAAGGACATGACTTGATTTCATGAACTTGTAATTGAAAGTTGGTTCCATTCATCCCTTCTTTTATAATCCTATGATTCAGTTCATTAATCTGTGAAATGATGGGATGTCACTCAATGAACTTCAAGATCTTGAGCTATATCTATGACCCTTCACAAATGAATTCTAACATATAAAGAGCAATTTAGTACACTTTTAAAACAATAAAGAACATTTAAAGAACAATTTATCCCAGTACTATATAAACTATTTGGAAAAATAGGCAAAGAAGAAGTCCTACTAAATTCCTTTCATGACACAAATGTGGTGCTGATACCTAAATCAAGAAGAGCCAAAACAGGTAAAGAAAATTAGAGACCAATTTTTTAAATGAATATTGATACAAAAATTTAAATTTTATATATATATATATATATATATATAAACTATATAACTAATAGCAAAACCAATAGAAATCAGATGACTATCTCAATGAGGGCAAAAAAAAACCAACTTTGCTGTAATACAACACCCATTCATATTAAAAATACTAGAGAACATAGGGGAAAAGGGGATTTTTCTTAAAATGAGAGTTAGTGGTTATTAAGTTAGATGTCTTCCCAATATAATTGGAGTGAAGCAAGAATGTCCATTATTACTTGTATCATTCAATATTGTACTAGAAATGTTAACTATAACTATAAAAGAAAAAAAAAGAAATTGAAAGAATTAGAACAGGCAATGAGAAAGCAAAACAAAGTATTACTCTTTACAGATGATATGATGGTATACTAAGAGAATCAACTAATAATTATCAACTTGAGCAAAGTTGTAGGATACAAAATAAACCCATATAAATCATCAGCATTTCTCTATATTGCCAACAAAGTTTAGCAACAAGAGATAGAAAGAAAAATTCCATTTAAAACAATTGTAGACAATAAAAAATACTTGGGGAGTCTATCTGCTAAGACAAACCCAGGAACTATATGAGCACAATTATAAAATATTTTTCATACAAATGAAATCAGATCTAACTAATTGGGGAAATATTAACAACTCATAGTTAGAACAATATGATAAAAATGAAATTTCTATTTAAATTGATCTATTTATTCAGTGCCATACCAATCATATCTCAAAATTATTTTATAGAGTTTGAAAAAATAACAAAACTCATCTGGAAGAACAAAAGATCAAGGATATTAAAGGAATCAATGGGAAAAAATGTAAAAGAAGGTGGTCTAGCCCAGGGCTTCTTAAATGGGTCCCACATACAACCCTTTTTTGCCCAAGAAAGTTTTACATGAATATGGGTGTATATATGCATATAAAATAATATGAAAATCAAACATTTAGTGAAGATAAATCATATTTTTGTGATTCTCCCATATTAGTTTAAGAGCTTTAGTCTAGCTATACCAGATCTCAATCTGTATTATAAAGTAGTAATTATCAAAATATAGTTGTAGATCAGTAGAGTAGATTAACTATGCTATCAAAAAGACCATAATAATCTAATATGTGATAAACCCAAAGATCTGAGCTTTTAGAACAAAAAGCCATTATTTGACAAAAATTGCTAGAAAACAGTCAAAAACAGTATGGCAGAAATGGGTTATCAATCATTATCTCATGCTATATATCAAGATACAATAAAAAAAAAAGGGTGATACCATGAACAAATTTTAAAAGCATAGAACATTTATTTGTTAAATATATAGATTAGGGAAGAATTTAGAACTAAAGATAATATAGAGAGCATTACAAAAAGTAAAATAGATAATTGATTTTCAGACAAAGAAATCAAAGTTCAAAGTTTTATACATATATATATAGTGTAATTCTAAACGAAGTTCATCTCAAGGACTTCTCTAGGAATAAATAAATAGATGGAGCAAGTTTCAAGTAATGAGATCATAGGCTCCTGACATATTTCCGGATAAGATTAAATTGACTAAATTTGAACTCTTAATATTTCAAAGCCAACCTACCTGAGTGGGAAAGAAAGAAGAAAGGCAGGAATAAACCCCCAGGCAGGAAAGGAAATGCTTCTTAATTTTATCATTTGTTTCTACTCCTATGAAAATGAATTTTGTCATTTGGTTTTGTCTGTATAATAGGCTAATACATTAAACAATCTCTTCTTAATTGTAGATGTGTAGATTGACAAATATTTGTTTAAGCTAGTTCACATGCAAAGTTACACTTCATAAATCTTTTGACAACATCCCAAACTCTACTCTTTCTTCAAGGTACTTTGGCTGGTATTACATTAAGATGAATAAATGAGGATTCATGATGAATTCCTTTTGTGAAAAGGCCTAAATGAATAGCAGTGAAGGCTATATGGAAAGTGACTTGCTAATATGGTTTTATAGTTTGAATTTTCATCAATACATCACTAGGAAAAATGAGGAAAAGGAATATATTAATGAAGTAAAAAAAATTAATAAGGAAGCGGAGTGGGAATCTGAGCTAACTTTGATTTAAAAAGAAAAGTTTAGTCTCAGGTGATACCCAAATAATGCCCTTTGACGGTTAAAGCAAATGATCTTTTGCTCCACTCCACAATTAATGGACAAAATAAGTAGGGAGAATAGTGGAGAATAGTATTTAAAAGCATCCTTAAAATATCATAAACCAGAAATTGCATGCATGCTAAAGAAATGGAAAATGTTTAGGACAGAATAACCTGTCATTTATAGATATAAAGGATTGAGCAGGGGAGTGTATCCAATTTAATGAGGTTACATAGGGAAAAAGACTAGCCATCCTTTGAGTATTTGACATTATTTCATCTTGGAGAGTATAAATATTCCTAGTGGAACCTGAGGATATCTATTGGGTACTTGTGCATCAACTGAAACCTGATCGAAAATATGTAATTAAGTCAAAACATCTAAAAAATAGGTTGGTTGTCTTATGCTCTTGTGCTTGGGAGCTGGTCTCATATTCTCCTTTGCAAAAAGCTTTTGTAGAAAGGAGATTAACAAAGGGGAGACAGAAATGCCTGAATCTGGGCCTTCTGGAGAAGTGTCAAGAGTTCCTGGAATGAATATGTGACTCATGACCTGGAGGAACAGCAAAATTGGGGAGAGCCAAAAATCTTGACTTCAGCTCTAACCTCTTTACAGTGATCTCTCCCTATTTTTCAATCAACCAGCATTTATTTAGCACCTACTATATTCCTAGGTGGGGGGTATGTACTAGGTATGGGGGATTTGGAGGGTTGTTCAGTCATTTCAATCATGTCTCACTCTTTATGACCCCATTTGGGGTTTTCTTGGCAAAGATACTGGAGTGGTTTCCCATTTCCTTCTCCAGCTCATTTTACAGATAAGGAAACTGAGGCACACAGGGTAAAATCATTTGCCCAGGGTCACATAGCTAGTAAATGTCTGAAATTATTGGGCAATACAAAGAAAAAAGTGATTATATCTGTTGTCAAGGAATATTGCATGTTATACACACACACACACACACACACACACACACACAAACACACATCTGGGGCTTCCTGACTTTTCCAGCCTATTTTATTTTGCCCTCTGTCACATATGATATGCTGTTGGCAAATTGGACTACTTCTAAGAAGACTTTCTTGATGACCTTGGCTGGTAATGCTCTCCCTTCCAACTAAAAGTTCACAAAGCACTTTCTTTTATATTTCTCTGATATAATACTTCAAATTTACAAAGCATTTTCCTCATAACAATCCTGTAAGGTAGGCAATACAAGTAATTTTCACTTCTTTGCAGATGAGGAAACAGAGGCTGGCTGTGGTTCCACATCTAATAAGTCTCAGAGCCAGAATTCAAACATAAGTCTGTTAGGAAGTTGAGTAATATGTAAATCTAGCCATCTTTCCATTCCACACATTTGTCTTATCTCCATATTAGACTATAAATTCCCTGAAGGTAATGACTATATCTTAAACCTTATATCTCCCCCAAATATAGTATTGTACATTACAGACAGTCCTCAAAATTTTCTAATGAATTTCTAGTTTTAATGATGTGGGTAATAATTCCAATTACATAAACTTTAACCCATCTAGGTCTACTCAAACTTATACCACTCCTATCTTCATTCTCCCATAAGTTCTCAAGAGGGAGTTCAACCAAAGTGCTGGGGGTGGATGGGCAAAAAGTGAGATGTTTTCTTTGCTTTAACTTGATATAACAAAAAAACCAATGGATCTCACAGACTCAATATCATGTGAATTACCTATCTTTCTGCTCATATATTTCTTTGATTCTTTTCTTCCACTATTCCGTTTTAAAAATGTAGTTATAGTCTACCACTCTGTACTCCTCTGTTTTGGGAGGATTCTCATTTTTAATTCTTTGAATATTGCCATGTTTCATGATTTGTTGTCATATGATGCTATTAGAACATTATTATGTTAATATATATCCATATATACATACATACATACATACATACATATATTTATTAGACATATTTTTTGGACTTAACCTGTATCTTTACCCTTTTAAGAATTTAGAGTTTAACTTTTCTACCTCTACAAATTGTTACAAATTTTTCATCAAATACTTCTTTTTCCTTTTTTCCCAAAAGATTATCACAACTTCTCCTACTCCTTAGAATTTTGAGCTTTGTCTTTAAGAATAAGCTCAAACTATCTCATCCATCAGATTTCTGGGGTTTTTTTTAATGATTTATACTTCTTTTGGTTGAACACTAAAATTTAAACCTTTCAGTGATATAACACAACTGTTCATGACATGACACAATAAGTTTTTAAACAAATATAATCAAATATACTTTTATGAAATGTATGAAATATACAATTAGACTTTTGAAAATGTTGATGCTGCCTAAAATTCCTTTTGAATAAATAGAAAACCAAAGACAGGGATACATATCAACACTCAATAACAACACTCAATAACTTCAATTCATCCAAATGAACCCACAGATTTGGAATTCTATTGGCAAATATCTTTCTCAAGGGATAAAGGAATCAAGTCCAGCTTTCTATGTGTACTTTTATCTCTTACAGCTTTCCCCAGCTGCATTTAATATTCATCCAAGCTTCATAGAGAGCTGTCAATGGCAAACTGACCGGTATTACATAATATTCTATCTTTCAATCAAAGACTACAGAAACGATTAACTTTGAGTTTTGCCTTTTCTGACATTCAAATATGTATGTGTAGAACATCCAGAGAAGAACTCAAATAGAGTTTTGTTCTAATATGTCTCTGAAAAATCACAGAATAATAGATTATTGAAGTTGAAAGAGATTTCAGAGGTCATCTAGTCCATTCTAGTTTGAAAAAAACTCCCTCTACAATATACTTGACAGGTCATCATAATGCTTTTGCTCAAAGGTCTCCAGTCAAAGATCTGATAACAGTAATTTTAACATCACCTGCCTTTTTTGCAGTTTTGTACCTTTGACCAACTGATCTTTCAACCATGAGCTTAATTTTGATCTTCATGAATTGATCAAATGAATATTCAATTGTTATTATTCAGTTGTTTCCAGTCAGTCTGACTCTTTGTGATCCCATTTGGAGTTTTCTTGGCAAAGATATCAGAATAGTTTCTCATAAGAGAATAAATGCAAACTAAATGAAGGGCAAAACTGTTGGGGGTGGGAGCAATAGGATTTGGTAAAAGGTGGCACTTTAGTTTTTTTAAGGAGAAGAGGAACTCTGTGTGACAGAGAAAAGAGTTCATCATAGGCAAAGGAGATGGTATTCCATGTCCTGATTCTTCCTTCTTTGCCCAAGTATAAGTAAAAGAGAAATGCTGAATTTGCTTGGGTTGGACATACAACAAGCACAGTCTAACTATAATGCAAATAGGTTTAAGTTATCAAGGACTTGAAAAGCCAAAGAGATCAATTTATATTTGATCATAGAGGTGATAGGGAAACCCTGGAACTTATTGAGCAGAGGAATGACATTGGTAGTCTGTGGAGGATGGACTGAGAGGGAGAAGGACTTGAGATCAAGGAACTAAATTGGAGGTCATTGAAATAGCCAAGGTAAGAGATGATCAGGGTCTGAACTAAGGTGGTAACTGTGTACAAAAGAGAAGTGGTTGAATGAAAGAAGTGTTGTGGAAGAAGAACTGCCAAGATTTGGCAATTGTTGGGACGTGTGAGATGAGAGAGAATAAAAGATCAAGAATAATGCCAGGGTTATGAACCTGAGTAATTAGCAGAATGATGATGCCATTGGTATAAATGTGCAAATTTGGAAGAGAAGTGATATTTGGGTGGAGGAGGTGAGGTAAGATAATGAATTTGGCTTCTGACACTGAGTTTGTTTTGCATTATTAGATTTGAAATGCTGAAAAGGCAGCTGGTAATGTAGGATCAAAGTTCAGGGGAAAGACCAAGGCTAAATATAAACACAAATAATTTGCATATATATTAGAATTAAACCCATGAAAACTGATGAGTTCATTAAGACGTAGAGAAAGCAAAGAGAAGATCCCAGAGCTTTGGAGAACACCCACAATTAGATGGCATGATAGATGATGAGCCAGGAAAGGAGATGGTGTAGGAACATTTTCTATTATGTCATCTCTATTCAGGAAGAGTTTAATGGGCTATTATCTTTAGCATAAAAATACAGGTGAAAGAATGGTTCAAGTATGCTGAAAGATGAGAATTAATATCATATAAGCTATAGAGATATACAAAGCCTGTACTTAAGTTATTTATTTAAAGTTTATGAGAGTTTAGAGAAACATTAAGTGAAATCGCTGGATTTTTGATTATTCATAGCATTTATTTTTAAACTTTTTGTTATATCTCTTTGATCCAGTAAATACTTCTTGGAAATAAAGCATCTCTAAGTCTTTCAGAACCAGTGTTTCACAACATTCTTCATGTTAGAAATTGGCTTAAATACACAAGAAAATCCCATTGCCAGAAACATTACTTAATTTCAGAATGAGCTATCTGTATGCAGACAATTGACTTAATGAGGGAGAAGGTAAAAATAAGTATTAAATTAGAAGAAAGAATAAAGATGAAAATATTATGTACTATTGCAATGGGCTTGACTTGACCTGTTCAAATAAAGTACTGATGCAAAAAAGAAAAAATAGAAGGAAGGAAGGAAGGAAGGAAGGAAGGAAGGAAGGAAGGAAGGAAGGAAGGAAGGAAGGAAGGAAGAGAAGGAGGGAAGGAGGGAGGGAGGAAGGAAGGAAGGAAGAGGGGAAAGAGCAAAGGAAGGAATGAAGGAAGAGGTAAGAAAGAGAAAGAAAAAATGAGAAAAGGAAAATAAGAAAGCAAAGATATTGATTTTGAACATTACTAATTTCTTCTGATGTGCTCTTTGAAGTCCAGATATCATGCCCTAAAGGATCTATGCCATCTAGTTTTGGAATTCCAGTCCTGAACCACACTGTCTAATTGTTGATAGCCGCAACATCCAGCCAGTCCTAAATCCAACTAAACTCTGCTCTTCCTTTTCTCCCTCCAGTCCACTGGACAGCCCAATCCAGACTACTATCTACTCCCTTCTCCCACCAAGGGGAACAGAAAAAAAAATAGCATTATTTCTTATGAAAAGGGAATGACCATCACTTCCCTTATTATTCTACTCTCAAATAATAGCTGATATATGCAATTTCAGGGAAGATAATAGATATAAACATTTATGCTGAAATGTGATGGGTGATAGCTGTCTTTTGTTCTCAAAGAAGACCGAAATGATATATCATTATGATGGGGTCAAGGTGCAGTGTGACTGACTGTATCTGATTAGACCAATATGAACCTTGGAATATTCTACCATAGGTCAGGCACAAATAGTCCACATGAATATTTGGAGTGGAGGTGTCTCTAAATTTGTGCATCTTATGTATTTATGCTGAAGTATAGCTAGGAAGATCTGAATTCAAATCTCTCTTCTGACATAAACTGGCTGGTGTCTTGAGACAACATTCTAAGTTTTAAAGTCTAAGACCAAGTAACTAACATCAATTACTTTTTACAGGAGAATATTTGCTGAAAAGATATAGTAAGAATTAAAATACAACCCCCCCCCCATTAGGGTATACTTTCCCCTCTGTGTCTTGGTTTTTAAGGACAGTAGACACAAATAAAGTGATAGTCACATCCCCCTGTTCCTCCTCCAAACTATGGTATATAATCATTCCACTCAGTCCCTGGGGAAAATAGGCTCAAATTTAAAGTATTATCTGAAAAGCATTACTTTCATTAAATCAATGAGTCTCATTCTTATTTTCTGAATACACTATCTTGTTTGTGGGGGTCAATATACCACTGGGCTGGATCAAGCAGGTCACTTAAAAGCTTTATTGGATCTTCTCCAGAGTTAGAAACAGTCAAATTATGGCTGAAGTTGGGCTGAGTTGAGGTCTCACTTCTTACTAGGCCCACCTGAAGAAATTTCTAGTCCTAGTTGCTGCCAGGGTTTTGAAAGGTTGTTCTGACTTTTCAATCACTTAAGGTCATTGCCTTGTCTGTTCTGTCTCAGGAGCTCATTTACCTAGCCATCACAACAGAAGTAGAATAAATATTAGCACTGCATTTACAGGAACATGGGCAATGCCCCTTTTTCACCTTGGTTCCACAGAAAGTCTTTTTCCTACTAACCTGAAAGCCAACAGGGAGAAGACTTCTTGTTCCTTCATTGGAAACATTTATATGCACTCTCAGTTCTGCCTCAATAGTCAATGAAAAGGCTTTTTGGCTTTTTTTAAAGTTTTTTTTTTCAAAACTTATGAATGGATAATTTTCAACATTCAGCCTTACAAAATCTTGTGTTTCAAATTTGTTCTCCCCCAATTCCCCCACTCCTTCCCCTAGATAGCAAGTGATCCAACATATGTTAAACATGCAATTCTTTTATACATATTTCCACAATTATCATGCTGCACAAGAAAAATCAGATCAAAAAGGGAAAAATGGGAAAGAAAACAAAATGCAAACAAACAACAACAAAAAGAGTGAAAATACTATGTTGTAATCCACACTCAGTTCTCACAATCCTTTCTCTGGGTATAGATGGGTCTCTTCATCACAAGATCACTGGAACTGACCTGAATCATCTCATTGTTGAAAAGAGCCATGTTCATCAGAATTGATCATCAGATAATCTTGTTGTTGCCATGTGAAATGATTAATGAGAAGGTTTTTATATCATCACCATTCAGTAAACTGATAGGTAGCCATCACTAATACTAAAAGCTCTCTTATAAGGGAGAGACTCCTCTGTTATACATCATCATACATTTCTGAAGGGAAGATCATCAAACATCTTATCGATATATAGCAGGCAGATCACAGACTTTAGCAAAACCATTTACAAGCAGAAAGCAGTCCAGAACTGAGTGACTATGATGGTGAAATGCCTAAAACTGATGATACATAAGTATTGATTTATGAAACTGGGTATACTTAGCCTAAAGAAAGGAACATAAGAAAGTAGGAGTAGGAATTAAAAAGAATCTTCCCATATTCCCATATATTGTCATATAATAGAAGCAATAGACTTCCTCCATTTGGTCCCACAGGTCAAGGCTATTAACAATTCATTGATAAAAGTTACAGAGAGGAAAATTTAGACTAAAAACTTCTAAATTTTAGAGCTATGCAAAAGTAAATTAGAATGGCTTGCAAGAGAAGAGAAGTTGGTTGTATTTTTCCCTTCTTGAAGTTTTCACACAAAGGCTGAATGACCACTTTGACAGATATAGTGTACAAAGATTATTTTTTACACATGGGAAGTATTAGGTGATTGAGGTTTTCTAATTCAGAAACTGTGGGATTCTAGAATCATTCTTCCACGTGAATGCCCTCAAATTCTTTTTTTTTTAAATTTTAAAAAATTTAATAGTATTTTATTTTTCCAAATACATGCAAAGATAGTTTTCAACTTTCACCTTTGCGAAAACTTGTATTCCAATTTTTTTTTCCCTTTTCTCTTCCCACTCCCCCAAGACAGCAAGCAATCTGATGTAGGTTAAATATGTTACCTTAAATTCTTAAAGATGTTTGCTGTGGTAGGCCAAGGAAATATAATAAAAATGACAATACCACCTAAATTAATTTACTTAACCAATGCCATACCAATTATACTCCCAAGAAATTACTTTATAAATCAAGAAAAAATTAATAAGAAAGGTCATATGAAAGAACAAAAGATCAAGAATGTCAAGGGAATTAATGGAAAAAAATGCAAATGAAGGTGGTCTAGTTGTGCCAGACCTAAAATTATATTATAAAGCAGCAGTCATCAAAAGCATTTGTACTGGCTAAAAAAAAAGAATAGTCAATCGGTGAAGTAGGTTAGGTTCACAGGACAAAATAGTTAATTACTATAATAACCTTGTGTTTGACAAACCCAAAGACCCCAGCTTTTGTTATAAGAATTTGCTATTTGATTAAAAACTGCTGGGAAAATTGAAAACTAATGTAGCAGAAATTAGACTTTGGCCCATATTTAACACTGTATACCAAGATAAGTTTGAAATGGGTTCATGATTTAGACATAAGAGTGATATTATAAGCAAATTAGAAGAACATAGGATAGTTTACTTCTTTGATCTGTGAACAAGGAATGAATTTGTGACCAAAGAAGAAATGGAAATCATTATTGAACAAAAAAAAAATAGATAATTTTGATTATATTGAATTAAAAAGTTTTTGTATAAACAAAACTAATCCATACAAGATTAGAAGGGAAACAATATACTGGGAAAACATTTTCAAATGCAAAGGTCTCATTTCTAAAATATATAGAGAACTGAATCAAATTTATAAAAATTCAAGTCATCCTCCAATTGATAAATGGTCAAAAGATATGAACAGACAATTTTCAATGAAGAATTTGAAACCATTTTTAGTCATATGAAAAGATGCTCTAAATCACTATTGATCAGAGAAATGAGATACCACTATACACCTTTCTTTGCCTAAAATAATAGGAAAAGATAATGATGAATTTTGGAGGAGATGTGAGAAAACTGCGACATTAATACATTGCTAGTGGAGTTGTGAACTGATCCAACCATTCTGGAGAACAATTTGGAACTATGTCCAAAGGGCTATCAAAATGTGCATACCCTTTGAACTAGCAGTGTCTCTACTTGGCTTATATCCCAAAGAGATCTTAAAGGAGGCAAAGGGACCCACATGTGCTAAAATCTTTGTAACTGGAAACTGAGTAGATGCCCATCAGTTGGAGAATGATTGAATAAGTTATGGTACATGAATGTTATGAAATATTATTGATGTATAAAAAACAATCAGCAGGATAATTTCAGAGAGACCTGGAGACACTTACGTGAACTGATGCTAAGTAAAATGAGCAGAATCAGGAGATTATTGTATGTGGCAACAAGATTATATGGTGATCAATTCTGATAACTGTGGCTCTTCAACAATGAGATGATTCAGGACAGTTCCAATGATCTTATGATGATGAGAGCCAGCTGTACCCAGAGAGAGGACTGTGGAAACTGAATGTGGATCACAACATAGCATTTTCACTCTTTTTGTTGTTTGCTGGAATCTTATTTTCTTTCTGTTTTTTTTTCCTTTTTGATTTGATTTTTCTTGTGCAGCAAGATAATTGTATAAAATGTAAGCCCATATTGGATTTAACATATATTTTACCATGCTTAAAATATATTAAATTACTTGCCATCTAGGAGAGTAGATGGGGGGAAAGAGTGAAAATCGGAACACAAAGTTTTGCAAGGGTTAATGTTGAAAAATTATCCATGCGTATGTTTTGAAAATAAAAAGCTTCAATTAAAAAACAAAAAGATATTTGCCATGGCCCCAGTCTAAGTATTCTTTTCTTCACCAATTCTTTCAATCAACTCTCCTATTTCAAGCATTAAAGATTCTTGAATGTCTTGGTTACCCTATTCTATAAGATCCCCAGCTCTTCAGTATCCTCCCTGAAATATGACTTCCCAAATAGAACACAGGTATGGAGAGAATATAGGACCAGAGAGATTGTCACTTGGCCAAATGGAAAGTTTTTCCAAATAAAACCTGAAAGAGCTTTCTTTTCTGAGGTATTTTTTCCCCTTGTAATAGAAAAAGGGAAGCTTCAGAATTCCTTGATTCAAAAGTCTAATTTGCTTGGGTAGGAGGGCATTTCTTATAATCAAATACTGCTTTTAGGGACTAGACTAGATGAGACCAGTCTCTAACACCTTTCTGACAGTCACGGGTAAAAATAAACTAACAGGATCCCTCCAGAAGTCTCTGCCCTTCCAAAAGTAGGACATATTTCCATAGTGCCAATGTTCAAAGCTATGACAGAGGAAAACATCTCATAAAATACCAATAATTAATCCAAATACCATAGGGAAGGAGCTCCTCAGGGTTTGAGGTCCTGTGTGAATGCTTTAACTTTGAAATCACAGAGTTCACATTCTACAATCAACCAGATCACTATTTTTGGAGAAATTGTCAGTACTAGTTGATATACCTATGGATATCACATTTTAATTTATGAATGATATATCTTCAAATAAACTTTTTGCAAGACAACTTTCAGGGTTTCACTGATGAGCTAAATGGTAGGCCTTATTACCCAGCAGCTCAAAGGTTGCTAGAAACTTCTTTGGTTGCCCCCATGACATCTTTCCTTTGCCATTCACAAAAAGCTGTGATACTGAAATAGTACTGGGTTTATCAATATTTCTTGTTGCTTAACAGAAGACAGAGAGTAACAGTGAAGTAGGAAAAAGGTCTGGATTTAGATTAAGGAGGGTTGAATCTGAATCCCAGGTCTGCCACTCATTATCTATCATTTCACATCCCTGGACCTCAGTTTCTTTGTGTGTAAAATGAACTCATAAACTCCCTTCCATAAGATCCTATTAGAGAGATGACTTATAAACAGTAAAAGTCTGGACATACTTTCATCTCTTTCACAAAATTATTGGATTTGGCAAAGGGTAGCAAATAAAATATAAATGGCAAATGTATACGTGTTAAGCCAACAAGGAAATTTGGCATAATAGATAAAACATTTGGACTCGGGGTGAAGAAGATTTGTTTTTGAATTACTCCACAAATGCCTACAAGTTGTTTGATGGAGGGCAAATTTCTTCATATGCAAAATGGGGAGAATTGTAACACCTGTTTAACTAAGTTGTTACCAGACTCAATTGTAATAATTTTGCAAGCCTTAAAAAGCTATATACATGTAAGCAATTTTATTATGATTATCAATAATCAGCAGAAGATAAAGTAGATGAAAACTAAGACATAAAAGAAAAAAAGAGGAAGAGAAAGAGAAAAACAAATAAGGACATAAAAATAGCTTTAAAACCTTCAGATATATTTTTATAATAAAGAAACATCACTTTGTTAAGCAAAAGTAAAGTATAATGATTACACACAGTTAAATTTGTTAAATGTAGTCAAAGGTGCTCTGGATGGAAGCTATGAAATTACTGAGATCCAAAAGTAGAATCAAGTCCTTCCATGTGTAAACATTCAGATAAATTCAATAAGTTTTATGTTAACAAAGAAACATTGAATAGTGATTGTCATATGAATTTGTTTCTAGAAACAAGAAGGGTTTATGATGATAATATAGGAAGATTTCATTGCTACAAGGAAAAATAGAAAGATTATCCTAAAGGAGCCCATGTAGATTATAAAAATAAACATTGGAGACAGTGTACCACATCACCTGCAATTTGAAAAAAAGGCATCTGCCAAACACCTACCAAGACATGATCTGGTGATTAGAATTATATCTCAGGCTCTTACTTTCAAAGATTGAAAACCAACAAATTTTCATATTATCTATATAGACCTCAAAATGTCTTGAAGTCAGCCAATAAGCTCTACTGGGGGTGAACATTAAAGACCAAATTGTTTCTTGTGATCATCCAGACATATCGCTGATTCAAAAAAACTTAAGAATATTCTTAATAAATCTTACCACCCAAATATTCATAATCTCCAAACTACTTGGAACAAATAGCTTTCAAAGAATAGAGAACTGGCCAAGGAGCTCAAAAATCATGTGGGAATAGTCTGAGATGCACATTATTCCTGTTGTTCTATTTGCTTCTGGAGTTATGCCAAAGATGCTTTTAGTGAGCCTACAGAAGATGAGCTTACATCACAATACTTTTGTTTGAATACAAAAAGGAATCTTCTTATCCACTTCAGGATAATGACTTGCCGGTAGATTTTTTTCTACTTTAACTCTAGTGAAAAGGAGAACAAGCCAACAATAATTATAAAAACCATTCTCTCAGATAAACATGAGAGGTGGCAAGATGGTGTAATAGGTAGAATGTCAGGATTGGAGTCAAGAAGACTCCTCTTCCTGAATTCAAATTGGGGATTAGATCCTTACTATCCATGTTACTATCTTCAAGTCATTTAACCCTATTTGCCTCAGTTTTCTCATTTATGAAATGACTGGGAATGAAATGGCAAACAGTTCCAGGATCTTTGCCAAGAAAATCTCAAATGGAGTCACAAAAAGTCATACATGACTGAAAAATGATTGACTTCTACTAAGCACAGATAAAGCAAACTACCTACCATATTTTTCTGATCTGATTTTCTGAAAATCAGAATTTCTGATTTTTCTGATTTCTACTTCTGTTGTTGTTTATCCTTCATTCTCAAAGAGGCCCATGACATCAGGGAGGTGATGCTATGACATGCAATTGAATTGGAATTAAGGGCGGAAGGGCTGGGCAAGGTCACCTACCTCATTGTCCCCTCCAAGGTCACTACCAAATTGTAAGCCATATGGATCCAGTGGCAAGATATAGATTAAGACAAATGAAAGGGGAGACTTTGACTTTTTTAAACTAAGGTCTTCTACAGATGGTACAAGGTGGTCAGAAACCGAGGTCAGACCTGAAGTCTTGAAATGGACAAGTCAGTTAATTTTTTTGAATCTTAGTCACATAAAAAAAAAGTTCAGACAATAACTTATTCCCTATTTATGGTATTGTAAGGCTTAAATGGGATCATATATATAAACTCTCTGGGTGTAAAAGTATTATATAATTATAAGCAGTTATTATATCATGCTTTTTTAATGGTGAGGTCCTTATCTGCTTACATTCACTTATACCTTAACTCCCTTTTGACCTTATAAGTTATAGGCAATTGCCAAGGAGGAAATTTCCTTACTGGGAGTTCCCTAGATTGAAGAAATCACAAATCAAGTTGAATGAATACATGAATGAATGATTAAACAAACAAATAAATGAAAAGAAAGATTTGTACCCAACAGAAAAGATACACTCTTTTCATAGCAGGCCCTTTTGCAGGAGATAACATGATATAATGGTAGAATCTACCTAAGTTTTATTTCTACTTGTAGCTCCCCAATTAGCTGTGTGATCCTGGGCAAGACATTTAACATTTTCTGTGGTTTTACATTCCTCTACAATTCAGAGTTCATAATGATACATTTGTTGTATATTCTGCATGCAAAGCTCTTATAAAAATTTGTTTTCTTGCTCAGTTGTATCCAACTCTTCATGACCCATTGAGGTTTTCTTGGCAAAGGTACTGGAGTAGTTCACCACTTCATTTTACAGATAAGGAAACTGAGGTAAACAGGGTTAAGTGATTTGCCCAGTGCTTTTCCTGACTTCAGGCCCAGCACTTTGTCCACATTGCCACCTAGGTGCTCTTTATATTTTGAAAAATATAAAGTAGTTTATAGATATATTAAGGGCCTATATACAATGTAGTAGATATCAGGACAAAGGACGTTTGTTTTGGTCACCATAGACAAGATAAAATTATAAAATAAAACTCATAAGGACATGTTAAAATATACTTAGAACAAACTAATTCATTATCTCTATTATACACACCTCAGAATTAAGGTACATATTTCACCTGCCTCTCAGATATGTTCTGATTCTTATTTGCTGCCCAGCAGACACCACTGGCAGCTAGATTGTGCAGAGGACAGAGTACTTAACTTGGAATCAGTAAGATTTGAATTCTAGTCCTGTCTCAGATATTTTCTGGCTGTTTAACTCTGGACCCATTATTTAATCTCATAAGTTGTTATGAGGATCAAATGAGATATTTGTAAAAACAGAATACTTTGCAAATCTTAAAGTGATTTATAAATTCTAATTGTTGTTATGATTTTTAGTATTACCATCATTATTGTTATCATCTTATCAGTAATCATAAGTCATCCAAGATACACCCTGCAAGTATACCTACCTCCTGTTATGTCATCAAAACTTGCTTCAATGTCTCTGGACCTTCTAAAAATACTAGAAACCCCAGGTTCATCTTCAGAGAAGAATACTGAAATTAAAAAAAAAAAAGTTTCTCACCCTAAAGAGTAATTTTAAATGGCTCCCTCCCCAGAGAGAATTTATAAAAAAAAATCAAAAAAAGAATTTAAAAATTAAATGAGAGGCATTGAGGAAAAAACAGCAAATAAAAACCATCCAAGAAAAACAAGATTACAAAAAAAAAGTTAGCCAATTAGAAAGAGTCTTAAAGACTAAAATAACTGTCTAAAAAGTAGAATTGGGCAAGGAAAAGTCAGTGAAGCTATGAGAAGCCAAGAAATAAAAAAACAGATTATAAAAGAATGAGAAAATAGAACAGCATGTGAAACGTCTTATAAGAAAAACAACAGATCTAGAGAACATATCAAGAAGAAAAAACATAAGAATAATTGGACTACCTGGAAGTTGTGATCAAAAAAAGAACCTTGATACAATAATGCAAGAAATAATCCAAGAAAATTGTCCCATAGTGATAGAATAGGAGAGGAAAGTAGAAATAGAAAAAATCCACTAATCACCACCTCAAAGAGATCCTTTGTGAAAAGTACATAGGAATATCACTGCCAAATTTTAAATCCCCCAGATCAAAGAGAAAATTCTGTAAGATACAAGAAAAAAAAATTCAGATATGCTGGAACCAAAATTAGAATTATACAGGACATAGCAGCAGCCACAATAAAAGACCACAGCTCTGTAATCATATATACTAGCAATCAAAAGAACTAGGACCGTAGCCAAAAAATATCATATCCAGCAAAATTATCCATAACATTGAATGGGAGATTTACAGGACTTTCTTTATTTTTTTTTCATTTATGAATGTAGTTTTATTTTATTTTATTTTATTTATTATAGCTTTTTATTTACAAGTTATATGCATGGGTAATTTTACAGCATTGACAATTGCCAAACCTTTTGTTCCAATTTTTCCCCTCCTTCCCCCCCACCCCTCCCCTAGATGGCAGGATGACCAGTACATGTTAAATATATTAAAGTATAAATTAAATACAAAATAAGTTTACATGTCCAGGACTTTCTTTCAACCAAACCTGAACTCAATAGAAAATTTAACATGCAAAGGCTAATATCAAAGATCAATTTCAAGGAACTTAACATAGATATTGTTTATGTTTTTTTTAAACAGGCAGTTAGGTGGTGTAGTGAACCAAATGCTAGATTTTGAATCGGGAAGACCTAAGTTCAATCAAATCAGAGACTATCTGTATGACTCTCAATGAATCGCTTGACATCCTTATGTCTCAGTTTCCTCATCTGTAAATAGGGAGGTTGGATATGATGGCATCTAAGGTCCCTTATATCTCTAAATCTCTAATTCTATGATTCAACATCTACACCCTTCATAGGAACATAAAGTACAAGTTGAAAACAAAGATGCACATTCCTATGAATTCATCAAGCAGATGAAGTTTTCATGCAAGGGAAAGGAACAAGAGAAGAACTTTGACCCTATATATGGGGAGAACAATGATCACTTGTTGGGTGTATTATGATGGGAAAGCATTTTAGAAATGGGTTGGATGAGGGAACCATTGAGGCCCTATTCTGTGATTTTTGGTCCATAATCAAATTGAAAATGTAGTCATATAACTGGTATCCAACATAATCTTGCAAAATAATGCTCTTAAGTGCTAGGGGAAAAAATCTCAGTGAACCCGTGTATATTCTACTCACTAAGTATTGTTTTGAACAGATGATCATTTCCATGCTTCTCTCCATTGCTCCATCCCTTGGAAAAAATGATGTTTTTGTTCACAGAGTCAATCTGGTACAGTCAGTTCTTATATACCACACATTTCCCTCTTCTGATATAATTTTAAATGGCAAATTATTTTCCTGAGTGAGATATTCCTCTGAACAAAACATGGAACAAAAAGAACACACTTTATAGCCATGGTGAATGAAATAGTGCAGCTGACCAGCGCACAGGTTCTTGGCTGACGGAGTTGGAGGGATTTAGTGGAGAAGTTACAGTTGTATATAATGGATAAAACAAATAGGCTCCTTGTTGGGACTTTTGATGACTGGATAAATCCAGGAGTTAGAAGGTAGAGATTGTGGACAAAAGACATAGGTAATTGAATGAGCTATTGGATAAAAAATAAGTTGGAAAAGGTCATCACTGACAAGTGGAAGCTATTTTAAAAAAGGGAGGGGTGGAAGAAAAACAGGGGGAAAGCTTATTCTCAGCTTAGGTAAAAGAAAAGCCATTGAAAGAACTTAAGCACTATGGGAAAGGAGAGAATAGACTATTTAGAGGAAAAATAAATTAAGAAATAATTTCAGTCATGAAGAAATTAAAACCATTTCTAGTTCTATGGAAAAAAATGCTCTAATTCACTACTGATCAGAGGAATGCAAATGAACAAATCTGAAGTACCACTACATACCTGTCAGATTGGCTTACTGACAGGAAGAAAAATAATGATGAATGTTGGAAGGTATGTGGGACAACTGGGCCACTAATTCATTGCTGTGGGGTTTTGAGCTGATCCAACCATTCTGAAGAGCAATTTGTTCTACTGGATCTGTATCCCAAAGAGATCATTAAAAAGACCTATATGTGCAAAAATATTTGTTATAACCTTTTTTGTAGTGGCAAGGAACTGGAAATTGGGTGGATGCCCATCAGTTAGGGAATGGCTAAATAAGTTATGGTATATGAATGTAAAGGAATATTATTGTTCTATAAGAAACAATTAGCAGGATGATTTCAGAGAGGCTTGGAGAGACTTAATGTGAACTGATGCTGAGTGAAGTGAATAGAACCAAAAGAACATTGTATGCAGCAACAGCAAGATTATATGATTTATCAGTTCTGATGGACCGGATTCTTTTCAACAATGAGGTGATTCAGGCTAATTCCAATAGACTTTTGATGGAGAGAACCATCTGCATCCAGAAAGAGGAAGGTAGGGACTGAATATGGATCACAACATAGTATTTTCACCAAAATACTTGCTTTTTGTTTTCTTTCTCATTGTTTCCCCTTTTGGTCTGATTTGTCTTGTGCAGCATGATAAATGTGGAAATATGTATAGAAAAAAACAGAAATAACATTAACATTACAATCAGGGATACCTTGACTCATTGGGACTTTTCTTAAATTTCCTCTCCTCATTTGCTGTGGATACTTCAAGTTTCACCATTCATTTGGGTTAAGATGTAGCACTTTTAAAATTATCTTTAGGAAGAATAACATATAAGCCATAATTTGTCATTGATACTTTAGTGAATTCTTTTATCACATCCCTTTCTTTAAAAACCAAGTACTGAATTTTTTAAAAAAAAATCTTCCCTTCATTTCCAAATGTATCCCTAAGTTTCCTTCTCAAGAGACATATTACTTTTAAAAAATAGATGGAATAAATGGAGGGAGAGAAAGAAGAAGGAAAGAAAGGAGGGAAAGAGAAATAAAAGGAAGGACAGAGGGAGGAAGGAGAGTTCAGCAGAATTAAGCAACACATATACTCAACTTGATAGTATATGCAATGTTCCAAAGCCATAGCTACCATAAGAACTTTGTGTGTTTTTTCACTTATGACTCTTTGTTGTCTCAACTGAAATTGTTCTTCCAAAAATTAACAATGACCTTTATTTTGTTTTTCCCAATCCTCATCCTTCTTGGCATCTTTACAGCATTTTACAACATTGATCACTCTCTTTTCCTGGACACTTTCTCTGGTTTTCATATCAGAACTCCTGAGGGTCCTTTTCTGGATCATCATCTATGCTATGCCCTCCCCCAATTGTGGGTGTTCTCTATCCTAGCGCTTCTCTTCTTTTTCTATTACCTCATTTTATGGTTTATTATGTTCTGATGAGTTTATTTTTCATCCTTCTGCAGATGCTTCTCAGATCTACAGAATCCACTTTCATTTCTCTATTGTCTATTCATTTTGAGCTTCACATCCTGTAGGCATCTTAAATTCAAAATGTCCAAAACACAACTCATCATCCCCCATATCCATCCTTTTCAGAGCTTCCTTATTACTTTTTGAGATTACAACCATCTTCTAGCTAATCAGTTTTGTAAACTTAAGTGTCATCCTCCAGCAACAATTTGACTCTACATACTGACTGCTGAATTGACTGATTTCTTGATTTTTGGTCAGGTGAAATAAACATTTTCTATGCCTTATATACAGTATTATCTTGAATATTTATAGAGAATTTGCCAAATCTTGTCATTTTTAATGTCGATAATATTTCATAATTTGTCTCTTATCTACTTGTTGAGCCATCACCCTAGTTCAGGTCTCTATAACTTCTCACTTGAATTATTGAAATAACTTTCTTTCTAAAATCTCTCCTCAATCCAATTTTTTTTTCTCTACAGAACTATCCTCAGTTACTGTTTTGACAACATTACTCTCTTACTCAATAAATTCCAGTGGTCCATTATTATCTTTAGGATCAAATGTGAATTCTTCAGTTTGACATTCAGAGCTTTTTATGTATACTTTCTCTGATTTTTGTTTTGCTATTGGCTTGAATAAATAAACATCCTGTGTGTTCATTATGGAACTGATATTTTGTGGGAAGGGAGTTAAGTCTAGGATATAAAGGTGGGAGTTCTTTCCTGATTAATGAATAGCAATCAGAAGTTTAACTTGAATCTGAAAATTTTCTAGACTAATAATATTTAAGGAAACAGTTCTGCTTTCCTTCCTGACAGGAATTCACGTCTCCAAGAAAGATGGGGGAAAAGAAACTAATGGTATCTATTTTGCCTCTCTCTGAATCACACAATGACACCTGCATGCTGTATGTGGAGAACTATCTTGTTCTACTTCCTTCAAAGCCTATTTCATCTACATACGTCTTTTGCTAATCATTCTATTCACTAATGTCTTCTTACTAATTTCCTTTTATTTGTTCTGAATACACACACATGTACATGTACATATATATACATATAAATATGTATACACACATTTATATGTTTAACTTTATAGACTGGAAGCTCCTTGAAGGTAGGGATTTTTTGTTCTTTTCTCTGAAACCCTATTACAATACTTAGAATATAGTAAATACTTAATACTTGATGATTGATTAATTTCTATATTTTTAGTGGGATAAAATAAAGATTGTCTTATGCCTGAATGCACTGTTATTTCATGTACTTATATGGGAGCTGGAAATACTTTATCAAGATCTGTGAAGATCTACACACAAGCTTTCTTTACATCATATTCTGAGAATTCCTAAAGATAACTGTAGGTTGGGGCAAAATGAGACAAACGTGATTTTGGTAGCCTGCTCCCAAGATTGAATGCAAGAATCTCAGTACTGGAGCTGCTATCATAGGTTATATAAATAATATTAATTTTTTTGTCTCAAATCTTTATAATATATTTTCATGAGGCATCATGATATACTAATTAGAGAGCTAGTTATAGAATCAGTAAGATCACGATTTAACTGCCCCCTCATACAAGCTGATATAAGATTATGAGTTGTAGATAAGATTCTAGTGCCTCGAATGTTTGTGGCAGCCCTCTTTGTAGTGGCTAGAAACTGGAAACTGAGTGGATGTCCATCAATTGGAAAATGGCTGAATAAATTGTGGTATATGAATATTATGGAATATTATTGTTCTGTAAGAAATGACCAACAGGATGATTTCAGAAAGGCCTGGAGAGACTTACACGAACTGATGCTGAGTGAAATGAGCAGGACCAGGAGATGATTATATACTTCAACAACAATACTATATGATGACCAGTTCTGATGGACCTGGCCATCCTCAGCAACGAGATCAACCAAATCATTTCCAATGGAGCAGTAATGAACTGAACCAGCTACGCCCAGAGAAAGAACTCTGGGAGATGACTAAAAACCATTACATTGAATTCCCAATCCCTATATTTATGCACACCTGCATTTTTGATTTCCTTCACAAGCTAAATTGTACAATATTTCAGAGTCTGATTCTTTTTGTACAGCAAAATAACGGTTTGTTCATGTATACTTATTGTGTATCTAATTTATATTTTAATATATTTAACATCTACTGGTCATCCTGCCATCTGGGGGAGAGGGTGGGAGGGTAAGAGGTGAAAAATTGGAACAAGACGTTTGGCAATTGTTAATGCTGTAAAGTTACCCATACATATAACTTGTAAATAAAAGGCTATTAAAAAAAAAAAGATTCTAGTTCTTTTCCCCCTCCCCCCCCATTGAAGGGATTTTCCACACTTGTAGTTCACTATTTTAAAATCTGCTTTAGAAAATTATCTTCACAAAATCTTGTCTTGGGATAACTATTGCATCTGGCTAGTGATATAATGACAAGAATACCAGAATTTATATAAAATAGTTTGATTTCAAGTACACTATATTTCTCTAGAGTTAAATTTAAAAGCATTGTTGTTATAATGGTGAGAAAGATCTTTGAGAGTTGTCAAGTAAAAAATATAATTTGAAAAATTGTACATGAAAGTGCATTTAATTATAAAGATCTAATAAGCCTATAATAGATAAAAGGTGAAAATTCAGGCTAAGCCCATTAAGGATCACTTTCAAGACACTGGTCTGTACACCTTTAACCAGTTGATAGGCTATGTAAAAATCCCACTCACATATACCACTCCTCAAGGGCCATGCAGAGGGAAAAAAAGTTAGGCAAATAAATTTAGAAATGCTTTATTAAAAAAGAAGCTAGTTGGTGGAATGGAAAGTTAAGAGGTCTATGTTCACCTCTTTGCTCTGATACTTGATAGACATATAATTATGAGAAATCATTTTACCTTTCTTTGAGTCTTGGTTTTATTATTTTTTAAAATAAAGATAATAATGCCTGAGTTATCGCTCTTGCATATTGTTGTGAGGAAAATGCCTTCTACATTTTAGTGTAGCTGTCTATCTATCTATTACAATTATGGATAATAATAAGAAAGGACACAAATACAACAAAATATTTATACTACTTTTTGTAGTAGCAAAGAACTGGAAACAAAGAAGATTCCTATCTATCAGGGATATGAACAAATTATGATATATAAACATAATAGAATATTACTGTAAGAAACAACAAATTCAGAAAAGTATGGGAAGACTTAAATGAACTAATACAAAATAAAGTAAGCAAAGCCATGAAATCTATCTATCTCTCTATATACACACATATACACATATAATATTTACATATATATATCTATAATGACTGCGATGTCATAAATGGAAAGAACAGCAATCATACAAAAATCAGAAGTGAATGTGCAAAATTTGGAAACAACCATGACCCCAATACTCCAAATGTACTTCTTTGTAGCAGTGCAATATCTTCTATATTCAAGGGTTTGTTGTAAATTGCAAATATTTTCAGACTTTTTCAATGTCTCTTTTTTCCTGTAAAAATGTTTGTTAATATTTGTTATTTTTAATGTGGGATAACTCTCTGGGAAGGGAAAAGATACTGGAAGAAATCTAAGTGATGCAAAACATGTTAATGAAATTTCAATTAAAATTATTAAGAAAATGAAACAAAGTGGCAAGAGGGGTAGATAATATGCACTTTGTCCTCATTCAATCCCTCAATCAATTGGCGATCAGTCCATATGAGCAACTAGGGATATTTAGCCCGAACAAGAGAAGACTTTGGGGTGACTTGATAGCTATCTAAAAGTATTTGAAGAATTATCATACTGAAGGATTAAATTTGTTCTGATCAATCAAAAAGGGACAAAGAGAGAAGTTATAAAGAGAAAAAGATAATTATTGAGTTCAATTTTGTCTATGTGCCAAAAAGTGAAATGAATAAAGAAAGCTTATTTTTCAGACTAGGATAGATAGTTTGATGGAAAGTCTATCCAGATCCTATTTGTACATGTATTTTGGACATACATTGCAAGTGGATAATGAGTAGAAACTAGTGTTGAAGAGAAGATTGGGTGAATTGGCTGTCTTTTGGATATTTCAGGGTTTTTTAACAACCAAAAATCTCTCTCTCTGGAAAATAAACTCTCTCTTTAACATCAATATTCTAGTGATATCAAACAATTGTATATCATCATTACTATTGTCTTTGAAAAACTGAAGAGGGCGTTCAACCAAAGGGCAGTGGAAAGAAGCATGATGCATACAAAAATTTCAAAATATAATATGCTAAAGAAATGGGGTACAAGATGTTTCCTGAGAAAAGTATGATTATTTAGCAATAAAAAAAGTGAAGTATAACTGATGAACACTTCACAAGTTCTACTGGTATTGATGCAAAATGAAAAGATTTTGAGGAAATAACTGAGATTGTTATATGGAAACCCTGTGACAGATCTAGGCAGGGACAGAAAGAAGAATTTCATGGGATAAGAAGGCAAGAATGGGCTGTAATCTGCATTGCGGGAAAAGGGAATAGTCACACAGATAAAACCACAGATCAATTAGAATATTAGGATTATATATTAAGATATTCTAACAATGAAAACTGTTCAAAAGTAGAATGAGCTATTCTTATAGGGAGGAAGTTATCTTAAACTTATTGAAAGTACTGTTTTGCACCACAGGCAGTGATCTTTCAAACTAGAACTTCAGAGATAAATAAAATACCTTGCTTCACCTCATCTTAGTTAATCTATTAAATGTTAAAGAAACACAACTGGGCGAAAAATGTGTAAATATGTTCAGAAGAATTGCACATGTTTAACTTATACTGGATTGCTTGCTGTCTAGGGCAGAGGAGAGGTGAGGAGGGAAAGAGAAAAATGGAACGCAAGGTTTTGCAGAGGTAAATACTGAAAATTATTTTTGCATGTGTTTTGAAAAATATAGAGTTATTAATATAAAAAATTAAAAATAGATTCCCACTTTGTGGGGAATCCAGAGACAGGATCTTTGATCCCATCACTGCTAATAAATTATCTGTGTAATTTTTAGATTATTTAATAAATTATGACAGAAATATTCCCCTCATTTCTAACTATTAGATTCCCTGGCTTTCTTAGAATGCCAGCTAAAATCCCATTTTCTACAAAAAGCTTTTCCTGATTCCTTCTTAATGCTATTTTCTTCTTCCTATTGATTAACTCCAAGGTATACTGTATATATCTTGTTTGGATATGATTGTTTGTATGTTGTCTCCCTCATTAAGGTGTGAAGTTCTATCTTGTGCTTTTTTGATATCCTTAGCACTTAACAGTGTCTAACCTACAGAAGGCACTGAACAAATATTTACTAACAGACTGCCAAAAAAAAAAGGAATCACAGCTGGGAAATTGTGTCATAATCAACTATGATAGACTTAGCTTTTCTCAGCAATACAGTGACCCAATATCAACACAATACTAATAGGCTTTGGATGGAAAATACTTTCCATATCCAGAGAAAGAACTATAGAGACTGAATGTAGATTGAAACATATTATTTTCACTTTTTTGTTGTTTTGTTTTTTTCTTTCTTTTGGTTTTCCTTTTGCTTCTGAATTTTCTTTCCCAGCATGACTCAAATGGAATTATATTAAAATTTGATTGTACATGTATAACTTGTATGGATTGCTTGCTGTCTTGGAGGGGGGAGCTAAAGGAGACAGGGAGAAAAAAAATTGGAACCCTAAATCTTACCAAAATAAATATTGAAAACCATCTTTATTTGTAATATAGAAAAATAATATAGCATCAAACATCAAAACAAAATAATATATTTCAAAATAAAAAATAAAAATATAAGAAAAAACAAAACTGAAAAACAAAAATAATCATAAGTGGTCTTTTTGTGTTGGTTAAGAACTGAAGGGATGTCCCCTACTTGGGGAATGTGGTTTGGATTGTGATAGGTATAAGATTGTGATAGAATATTATTGGAGATCATGAAGTTTCTCTCTTAGGAAGTAATAACAATATTTAGCAGTTATTGATAAGCTTTGTTTGTAAAGCCCTTTATAAGTAGTAATAATAACCATAATAGCTAACTGTTACATAGCACTTATTGTGTTCCAGGCATTATGCTAAGCATTTTACAAATATTAATTCATTTGATACTCACAACACCTGTGGGAGACAGATATTACCTCTATTTTACAGATGAAGAAACTGAGGTCTTCCTTTTTCCAAGTCCAGCACTCTATTCACTGCACCACCCAGACACTTAGAAATAATACAAAGTTATATCAATCCTGACCAGCAGTTAGCATCCAGACAGAAGAAAGGAAACATTTCACAAGTTCATAGACCATATGTTTAATATCTTCTCAGAAAGTTTAGTTCAGTTACTAAGATCCTTAGTTCTGTTCATCAGACAGTTTTGATATCTGCCTTAAAGTTGTAGCTAACTTGTGTTCCATCTGAACCTTTATACAATTTTGTCTTGGAATGCAACACGTGTAGCTGACCTGGCAAAGATCCACCCTAGTGAAAAAGTGAATCTTGGTCTTCCTTTTCTCTAAATCCACTGTTGTCAGAGTCTCCCCAGCATCATAAATTATCCGTGAGGTTGAATATTTATACAGCTAAGCTGTTGTTTGGAGTCTGAGAATGACCAGAGAGCAGCTGCTAGAAAAAATCAGTCTAATAAATAATGTGTCTCAGCCCTCAATGTAAATTCTACTGAAATGGAAAGCACAACTGTCTGATCTATCAGTGCATTTTTTTCCTAGGAAGGAACAGGACTTTTCTGCGTTAATCTGGGACTCCAAACATCTATCTATTTGAATACCAGACATGTGTCAGGTGTAAATTAGTTGGAAAGCTTATTTTCTTTTTCTTTTAATTTTAAGTCTTTAGTCAGATGGTAACAATCTATGGGCAATAAGCAAGAAGGGAGAAAAAAGAGAAAAAATTTTAAATGTTTAATATATATACATATATACACCCTTATATGTGTATCTGCATCCATGTACATTTATATGCATACGTGTATGTATTCACTGACAAATGTGGAAATATATATACTTATACATACATGACTGTGGCAATGATGGCCAAGTCTTTGGAGTGTGTACAATTTGATTTAACTAGTTTCAATTCACATGGGTATTCAGGGAGCTTGCTTTTAGGCTCCTGTCTTCTACTTCGGAGAATGTATTCTGTGACTATTCCCTGTCTGTTTGGTACTTATCACAATAATTTCCTCATTAGTGTCCCTGTGTTGCAGCAGCTTCTGTTTCTCATCCATTCTCCACACACAGCTGCCAAAAGAAAATTCTTAAAGCACAGGTTTGAACATGTCACTTCCCAGCTAAAGAAGCATCAACAACCCTCTATTGATTCCAGTATAAAATACAAATTCCCCTCTGTGGCATTTGAACCCCTTCAGATTCTGGTTTCTGACCATATTTCCATGCAAATAACATATCATCTCCATTTACATACTCTAAAATACAGCAAAATTGATTTCTTTGCTTGTTTGCAACATAATACTGTACTTCCCACTTCCATGTTTTTGCATTTTTGTCCCATGTGCAGAAATGAGCTTTCCCTTTATCTCTACCTCTTTTCTCCAAGATTCAGTTCAAATATTATCTCATTCAAGAAACTTCTAATTACCTTTATTACTAATTTCTCCCTATTAGTTTAAATTATTATTTTTATTTTGCATGTATTCATTTAATCATGCACTTAATTTTTTTCTCCCTACTCTATTCTATCACTCACATATCTATCAATGTGATTTTTCTAAAATAGGTCTTATCATATCACCTTCTGCTCAGGAAACTCTAGTCATTCCCTATTACTGGGAAGATAAAATACCATTTTTTTTGTTTGTTTGGCATCTAACAATCTTCACAACTTGGTTCTTGTCTATTCTTCCATACTTAATACACATGACTATGATCTAATCAGACTAGTTTTTTTGTTGCTCCTCAATAATGTTCCAATTATACATGCTTTTAACTACATGTCTGTGCAATGAAAAGTAATTAATTTCATTGTCTGTGTCCTTTTTCAAGTTATTTCAGCTTATTTTTTACCTATTAATGGTCCTTGGAAGCAAAAAGATTTACTAGACATACTAAAATTATATAGAAAGCTGTACTCTGTTTATATATAAGCACATCAGTTTACAGAAGTCAGTTCCAGTTTTAATTTAGCATTTCCTGGCAATATTGAAAAAACAAACCAATAACAATCAAGTAGGAATATCCCACTTCCTGGATGTTACTAAAATACTCTGTTTCTTCTGAAATCTCTCTTGGGAAATTACAATTCTATGGTAGAATCTTCTGGGGTTTTAAACGAGGAATTGACCCAAGAGTTCCCATGTAGCTCCCAATAGAAAAACAAATGCACAAAATATGGGTAATAAATAAAGGAAAGAGAAATTCTTTTGCAGTTGTGGTTGTTGTTTCAGAATTCAAGATTTTAATGAAAAAAAGGTAAATTTTAATTATAAGTGTTATTTAGACTTCATGGGATGAGATCCATAATATGGATGTGATTGTGGAAATATATAATTTTTTAAAGAAGATAGAGGTAGAGAGACAGAGACAGACAGACACAGAGAAAGAGATAGAGAGACACACACACAGGCACAGAGAGACAGACACAGACACAGAGACACAGAGGGAGAGAGACACACACAGAGAAGCAGAGACACACACAGATAGAGACTGAGACAGAGACAACAAAAATACAATAGGGGAAAAAAGATGGTGGATTATAGTTTTAATTTAGAATACTCAGATGAGACACAGGATTTATCAACAACCACAATGTAACAATGCAGGTTCTGGAATCATATCAACTGACAATCAAAAGAACTAGACCTGAGGGCAAAAATATCTTATCTAGTAAAATTATCTATAATTTTTTGAATGAGAAAAAATAGACATTTAATGAACTTACAGATTTTCAGGATTTTCTACCAACCAAACCCTAACTTAAGAGAAAATTTAACATATAAAAGCCAATATAAAAGATCAATTTCAAATTGTTTATTTTTTTACATGGGAAATGTTTAGCATAAGTTTAAGATTGATACCAAAAATAGGGCAACTCAAAAGAAAGACTGGGTCAGAGTTAAGGTAAAAATAGTAACTATGTCATACAAATGAGGTGCAGAGAAAGAATAGTCACAAAGCCATTAGTGGGGGGAAGAGGACTCATAGTTCTGAAAACCTACTCTCATTGGAAACAGGCTAAATTTGCAGCACTACATATATACCATGAAGGGTATAGCACTCTCCAAAATCTACAAAGAAATAAAAGGGAAGGGATGATGGACAGGGAAGCAAAGGGTATGGGAAGAAGACAAAGGAAGAATCCTGTGGGTGGAGGTATGTTAAATAATAGCAAGGTAAGTTAGGAGCAGAATTAAAGCAAAGGGTCAGCAAGCTTAGGAAAGATATGTGTGCATCTATGTGTGGAGTATGTGTGTGTCTATGTGTATATATATATCTACATTTCTACATACATAAATATATCCTTTTGTAACTATAGCCTGCTAGGGGTGGTAGTCTGGGGAAAAAAGAATAAAGTAAAAAAGGTGCATAATAGAAAACAAAAGAACAATTTACAAGGAAATAAAGAAAAGATGGAGAGACACTCATAAATATAATTTCTTCTACTAATATATATGCTTTCTTGAACTGGTATTGTTGTTATATATTTTGAATCCTCCCTGATGTTCTGCTGGGCACATAACAATCTTGTTTTGTATTCCTTTTCTCTTTTTCTTTTTTTCTTATTCTGTTTCTTTAAATAAATAAATAAGAAATAAGAAAAAAATGAGGAAATCCAGAAAATAAAAGAAGAGGCATGGTAGAGAACAAGGTGAAGATCAATGAAATCAGAAACAAAAGTGACATTGTCACATAGAAGAATTACCTGGATAGAGAGAGGAAATAGGCAAGAAGTTTAACAATAATAGCTAGTTTTTTCATAGCCTTCAATATGTGGCAGGGACTGCTGACTCCTTTATAAATATTATCTCATTGATCCTGATAACAGTCTTTTCAGGTAGATGCTTTTATTATCCCATTATATAGGTGAGGAAACTGAGGAAGAGAACCTTTAAGTGACTTCCTTAAGATCATACAGATAGTCTCTGAGGTTGGCTTTGAGCCTGAGTTTTCCTGTGCTTTATTCACTGAGCTACCTAGCAGTCTTGTTCAGGAGGCATCTAACAAGCTTAGCATGGAGTAGTGGTAAAATAGTGATGGGAGACTCTAATTATTCAGACATCTGTTGGAGCTTTCTTAGTGCTTGGAGCAAAACAGTCCATAACTTGATGACAATGAAAATTTCATCCTTAGAGGCACCAACTAGGGGAATGTCAGTTTAGTACATGGTTTTTGCTGACAAGGAAGAAGCAATTGCTCAGTTGGAAATGATGGGAATTTTGAGCAGAAGCAATCACTCCATTTAGCATTTATAACAACAGCAGAGAGAAGTTGGACCTAATGTGATATATCCCCTATGTATTTGGAGAGATGATGTCAAGTGATTCAGAAAAAAGCATAAATGGGATCCCATGGCCTAAAAATTCAAGATGGACATGATATGATTTCATTTGCAATTCAGTTGTGTCTGACTCTTCATGACCTTATTTAGTTTTGTTTGTTTGTTTGTTTTTTAACAAAAAGACTAGAGTTATTTCCCAGTTCTGTCTCCAGTATTAGGCAGAGATTAAATGGTTTGCCCAGGGTCATACAATTAGTGTCAGAAGTCAGATTTGAACTCTGGTTTTAGGCCCAATAGGACTGTGTCACTTATCTGCTCCCACATAACTCCATAATTCATTGAAAAAAATTCTGGAAGTAGTCGACTTCAAGTTCAATAAAAGTCAATCATGTAATCTGATAATGTCTTTAACCAGACTTTAATAAATAGTAAAGATGATCATTCTGCCATATCTTCTTCTGGTCAGAAAACATCTGAAGATATTTCACAATATTCAATATTAGAAACCACAAAAAAAATTTTAAAAAAAATTTAAAAAGAAAAAAGAAACCACAATCTAGGAAAGGAAATACTTATCTAGAAAACTTTTGATAGAATGATAAAGAATCTTACATTCATGTCATATGAGGATTGGCTGAAGGAATTGGATAGATTTCTTGTACCAGTGAGAAGACAAGTATTTTCTTTCTAAGATTGCCTTCCCATTTACACACCATATTTCCAATGTGCACCTAATAGTTTGAATGTTGTCTCCCTCATTAATATGTAAACTCCTTGAGAACAAAGGCTGGTTTTTTTTGTTGTTGTTGTTTATTTGTTTTGTATCCCAAGTACTTAGTACTGGCACAAAGTAAGCATGTTGAATTGACTGGGGGTGGGAGGATTTGAATGACTATCACGTGAAAGAAGGTTTAGACTTGGTCCCACCACTTAGCAGTGAGTCAAATACAGGCTTACTATAAAGAAAAACTTCTTTTAAAAATAGTATTTTATTTTTCCAAATACATGCAAAGGTAGTTTTCAAGATTCATCTTTGCAATACCTTGTGTTCCAAATTTTTCTTCTTTTCACTCCCTTATTCCTCCAAGACAGTAAGTAAACTAATATGTTAAACATGTGCAATTTAAAGAAAAAATGTCTTAAAAAGCAGTGCTACCCAGAAATAGAAATGGAGACTCTCAAAATTGTAGGATACACTGGAGGTCCTTCAAACAAAGGCTGGATAAATCTCTTCCTGAGTTGGGTTTAATGGGGATTCATGTTCACCTATGAGTTGGACTAGATGGACTACACTTTCTAAGCCTGAGATTTTGTGATTCTGTGATAAAATAAGGTTCATATTTTTATCTTCTCAGTGGCAAAATATTTCATTTTCTGGATTATATATATATTATACTCTCAAGAAAGGGTCTTAGTAGCGTTTATAGTAACACTACAGAAAAATGTTGCCATGAACTTTCTAGTGTAAGAAAGTTAAAAATAAATCAGTCACTTGGGAATAAGAATAGGGACATACTTTTTTAAAACCATATTTAGAACAAGAGGATTTCTCCAGAAAGACAAATTTAGTATTATTCTGTGCAGCTGGGACTGTCCCTAGTTAGGGTGTTTTTTCCTAGCAGTGTAATATCATGCACATATTATAATCTGCACTTCATCTTGCAGAACCATGGCCAATTTCTGTGAGAATGTCCAAAGCTATCCATAGATTTGGAATACAGAATCTTAAATATTTGATGTTATAAATATTCAGAATGCTTTATATATTTTGACTGAGAGAGAATAATTAAGACATACCATAATATCTAAAAAGAGATGGGAGAGAGAAAGAAAAAGATTCACAGAGAGAAAATCAGTCAGAGAGAGAGACAAGAAAAGAGAAAGAAAGAGGAACAAAGAAGAGAAAGAGAAAAAAAGAGAGAGATGGAGAGATAGGGAGGAGGGAGAAAGGAGAGAAAAAGAGAAGGAGGGAGAGAAGGAGGGAAAGGAGAGGAAAGGGAAAAGAAGAGGAAAAGAGAAATGGAGAGGGAAAGGAAGAGGGAGAGAGAAAAGGAGAGGGAGAGGAAGAGGAAAAAAGAAGGGAGGGAGAGGGAGAGGAAGAGAGATCTTACATGTATAAGATCATATTGGCCCTACAATGGCCAAATATGTTCGATTTTATCAATATCCACTAATAATCAGATTTTTTTCATAGAAATGTTTACTTCAAAAGTTATAATCACAAATATATACTTCCCTGACACATCGGAGACATAACCCCTTTTCCCCTCATACCACTTCAGTCTGTGAGTGGGGAGGAAGGAATTGGGTTCCCAGACTAGCTCAGTTCCTATAGTACACAGTCCCAATTTCAAGTCTTTGCCTTTTCAGTGTTTCATGCTGCACTGGATTACTGCACCAGTCTTCCTATCTCCAAGCTTGCCATGGATGCAACTCCAGATTAGACACAAACACCCCAGGTCCACTTTCTCAGAGCTAGGGTAAAACACAGGAAATAGAGGAAGGAAAATCTTTCCATTTTAATCAATTTTGTTCATGACACTCATGCTGTGAGTGAACTGGGATGTTCACATTCTGGATACAAGAAGAGTGACTAGAAAAAGCACAAAACAAAATAGACCTCATTCATGCCAGAGTTAAAGAGAAAGGCAGATAGTCAAAGAAGGTTATTCCTTTTCACATAATAGTAGACAAAGATGCCTCCATGTCCATTAAATTGTAAGCTCATTGAGGTTAGGGATTTTTTTTCTTTGTTCTTTTTGCATTCCCAGTAACTGGAACAGAGTAGAAACTTAAATTTAAAAAAAAAAAAATGATTAATTAGGAAACTAGGACATGCTTTAAAATCCCCTCAAGGGTACTTCCATGGTAAGCAAACTAGTCCTGTCCAAATATGCCTAGGGCTACATATATAAGTTCAGAGCAATTAGGCAAACATTCATTAAAGGTCTATTATTTGTGAGTCACTGTGCTAGGACCTAGAGAAATAAAAATACGAGGTGGTTCCTGTTCATTGGGAATACAATAAAAGATATCTTGAAGCTCATAGTAGCTTAGCTTTGGAGTGGTAAGGAGACTTAAAGGTCTATTTTATTTTAAAAATAAGAAAACCAAGGCCCAGATTTGATTTGACTCTTGAATCAGAACTATGGAAAGAGTACTGTTTTTGCTCATTCTTCATTCTCAAAGAAGATCAATAACAAAAAGAGTTGTTTTTGCAAGTGAATTAGATTTTAAGTGATACAGAGCTGGGCAAAGTCATCAGTCTCATGCTTTCCTTCAGAATGATTTGAGTCCAGTGGCAAGACATAGGTCAAATGGCACTTTTCAATAATGAGGTGATTCAGGTCAATTCCAAAAGACCCATGATGGAGAGGGCCATTTGCATCCAGAGAGAGGACTGTGGAAACTGAATGTGGATCACAATATAATATTTTCATCTTTTTCGTTGTTCTTTGCTTGATTTTTGTTTTCTTTTCTCATTTTCTTTCCTTTTTGATTTGATTTTTCTTACGCAGCATGATAAATAGGAAATATGTATACAAGATTTACACCTGTTTGACATATTTTGGATTACTTGCGGTCTAAAGGAGGGGGTAGGGAAAAGAGAGGGAGGAAAAAATCGGAACATAAGGTTTTGCAAGGGTGAATATTGAAAATAATGCATATCTTTTGAAAATAAAAAGCTAAAAAAACCCCAAGATGCCTGTCAATGGCCTTGGATGCAGTGCAAGATCTTGGCCTTTTTAAGCTAAGGCCTTTCTCAGATTTCAGTTTCCCTGAGATAACATCCATTCAGTAATTAAAGCTTAGGTAAGAATTGAAGTAAAAATTGGGCAAGTTTGCCTTTATCAAAAAAAAAAAATCAAACTGAGAGGGGAAGATTCTCGGAGATTTTGGCCAGGACAAAAACAATTGCTATTTACCAAACATTCACTAAACATTTACTATTTGTTAGTCATTGTGTTGTGCCCTAGGTGTACAAAGATGCAAGGCAATTACTGTTTATTGGGGATATAGATAAGTAAATAAATACAACATAACTTGAAGTTCATAGGAGCCTAACTTTGGAGTGGTAAGAGGCCTTGGAAGGGATTTAATCCAATCACTTCATTTTCAAAGATGAATGCCCAGATTTGAGCTGCGTCCTGAATCAGCGCTATAAGAGTACTCTAAGATATAAGGAAATAGAGAAGTCTCAGGTAGAAGGAGGCACTAAAATTCAGCATTTATGGAAGATTCTGAGACAAAGGTGAGGAGAGGAGTGCATTCCAGGTATAGGAGCCAACAATTAGGGCAAAGGCACCAAAGTGGAATGCTGAATTCAGGGACAACAAATAGTATAATTTGATGAGCTTGCTGCATGCATGGAATAGCGTAATGTGAAATATGTCTGGAAGTTAAAGCTGGAGTCAGATTATGAAAGGTTTTCAGTTTCATACTGAAAAGTTTACACTTTATCAGAGGTACTAGGGAGTCTGGGGTTTTTTGAGCAGGGACCAAAAACAATCAGACCTATCTATACTTTAGGGAAATTATTTTGCAACAAAAAATGCAAGAAAAATTAAATAGCATCCACAAATACAGAAACAACAAGATTCTATGAAAGTTTACAATGCTGTATCAAGGATGATAAAAAAAAAAATCCAAGGTCAGCTTTAAGGGACAAATACATGTTATCGAACATGGGAAGCACTCTAGCTAGTGCAGAACACAGATTAATTACATTCTATAAATTCTCTTGACTATAAACTTATTTGTAAAATATTGTGTTGTTTTTTAACTCCCATAGGAAGCCAATTGCAGTTTGAAGGGGTTGTCTCTGCCAGAATCTTTAAGGTCCGTCACAGAGTCATATTCTGTGAGCCATAGTGGATTCAATCAACACATCAATGGAGACCAAAAAATTGTGACTTTCTCAGAGTCACTAACAGAACAAAGAATTTAATCATCAACTCAAATATCTTATGGCTCTGGGACTAGAGTGTATAATATAGATGTTCAAAGACATATCTGGTATAAGAACTATACATAAAGCTTGAACAATACAGACAGATATAATACAGACAATAGGAACCATGATATATATATATAGTATTGATAGGTAGATAAATAGGTAGATATAGATATTTAGTAACTATGTCTTTGGCATGATGATCTTCTCTATCAACACCACAAATAAGTATTTATATAAATATAAAGTAAGCCTTTATCAATAATTTATTAAGTACTAGTTATGTGCTAGGCACAAAGAATATAAAGACAAAATTTAAAATAGTTTCTGTCCTCAGGGGTTTATCATCTATCTGGAGAAAACAAATATATATGTATATATATATATATATATATATATATATATATATGATATAGATAGATAGATAGATGATACATATATACCAAAAACACACAAGGTGATTTGGAGGAAAAAGCACTAGATGTTAGGGAATCAGGAAAGGCTTCAAGTAGAAGATGGTTTGGGGGCTATCTCTAATATGAACAGATATGGTGATTAGAGAGAGAGAGTGGTGTGGATGAGGAACTGCAGCATCAGTTTGTTTCAAATTTAATTTTTTTATTCTGAACTTAACAAATACCAAATAAAATGGGCATTTCCATTTGCAAAGTAGAAGAAAATATTAAGATTGTACATGAAGCTGAAAATCTCTATTGGACACAGCTTGCTTTTCCTTAAGTATATAATGAATTCGGCATATAATCTCTAAGTGCCCTGTTTGTTAGTATTTCCTTCTGTTCTCTTTAGGGAATTAAAAATACTTCAGTGACCCTCTTTCTTTCTTTTTTAAATAATTTTATCAATAATACCCTTTTTCGTCTCAATTTTCCTCCAACATTGAAAACACACACACACACACACACACACATGCTCCTTTTTTAACCAATATGTATAGACCAGAATTTCTTAAAAATTTTCCACTCACAACCAAGAAATTTTTATGTGTCTCCAAGTATACAGGTATATAAAATATCTATCAAACATTTACTGATAATAAATCATAATTTTGTGATTCCCACATTCTGTTATACAAATTCATATGGGGTCACAACCCAGAAGGTATAGACAATACAAACAAATCTCCATATTGACCATGGATGAAAATGTATGTTTCATTCAGAACCTTGGGTCTATCTATCACTTCATTGTTAGGAGATTATTAGCATGGGTCATCACTGAGCTTTTAGAATAATGATTTTTTTCTTTTTTTTTTTTATTATTATAGTAACTTTTTATTGACAGAATCCATGCCAGGGTAATTTTTTTTTTACAACATTATCCCTTGCACTCACTTCTGTTCCGATTTTTCCCTCCCACCCTCCACTCCCTCCCCTAGATGGCAAGCATAGAATAATGATTGATAATTTCACTAATCAGGTCTTTGCTTGTCCTACAGTATGGTTGATACCATAGGCATTGTTTTGATCCTGCTTAGTTCACTCTATAGCAATTGATACAAGTCCTCTTAGGTTTCACCTTGATTTTACATATATGTAATATACATCATTACATCAATTCAGTCAATGAAGTTCTTCAATCATGAGTATCACTTGTTTTTCCAAGTGCATTTATTAAATGGCTATTCTTTACTAAGTATAGTGCTAAGAGCTAGGGTTGTTTTGATTTACATTTCTCTTTTTATTTGTGATTTAAAGATTTCTTTCATGTGGTTCTTAAGAATTTGCAATTCTTTTGGGGGAATATATATTCATATCCTTTGAAATACATTCAGTTTTTTAATTCTTTTTCACGGATTTTTTTTTAGTCATTTGTTTCCATTAATCTGTTTATCTTCTATATCAAATTCATCTCAGAGGTATTCAATACAAAGATTTTTCCCCAGGTGATTGCTTCCTTTCTTATCTAGGATACATACAGTGTGTGAGTATGTATACATGCAAAAGCTTTTCAATTTCATGGAACCAAAATTGTCTATTTTATTTTTTTTGTAATTACTTTCTATTTCTTGTTTGGTTAAGAATAAGCTTATAATATTCAAACTCAAATACTTCATTCAAACAATGAATTTTTTTCACTTTTAGAGTAAGCATCACAAAATCCTCCCTGAGCAGGCAGCACCAAAGGTTTATAAATCCACTTTATAGGACAAATTCATTTAGAGTAGATGACATAGAAACCATAGAATCCTGGCCCCTGAAACAGAGAGCACTTATTTTGACTTGATAAAATAGTTTTTTTATTATTATTTTTTATGTTTATATGTTTATTTTTGCTAGCTAGATGCAAAAGAGACATTGGTCTGAGCATCCTGGCAAGAACAAGAACAGATAGAAAACTGGAATGCTTCAAGGGTATTCACATAATGTCAGGGGCTTCTAGTATATTGAGTAGACCCAAACCCATGTCACACATGAGATAAGAGTCATAGAAAATAAGCATGGATCAGTTGGGATGTGCTCTATCTTCCAGTGAGGGTTAGAAGAAGGAAAATTCTTCATAGAACAACCATTTAAATATTTGAGTTGAAATTTAATTTTTGCTCTGGCTGATAAAGTCATAGATATAGTTTCAGCACTTTCTAAATTTCAGCACACTTGGACTCCACCTTCTTTATAATTCCAAATGTAGTAGTAAGAACACAGGTCAAGTTAATCATGGACTGTCTTAGCACTTGTATCCCAATCTAGCTCCCTTATTTGTTAATAATAATCTTTCCCAAGTTTCTGAGTTTACTTTTTCTAGACTTGGTTTCTAAATTTATTATATAAGGATAATAATTTTTTTTAATCTACCAAAGTTTTTGTGAGTCTCAAATGAAACAATATATGTGAAAATACTTTACAAACTATAGTTTTATATAGATGTGAAACAGTATTGCTGCTGCTGCTACTGCTAGTACTATTAATATCTGAAGGTCTTGACCCAGCAGTGTTTCTACTGGATTTATATCCCAAAGGAATCTTAAAGAAGAGAAAGGGACCCACATGTGCAAAAGTGTTTGTGGCAGCCCTTTTTGTAATGACTAGAAACTGGAAACTGAGTGGATGCCCATCAATTGGAGAATGGCTGGATAAATTGTGGTATATGAATGTTATGGAATATTATTGTTCTGTAAGAAATGACCAGCAGGATGATTTCAGAGAGGCTTGGAGAGACTTACATGAACTGATGCTAAGTGAAATGAGCAGAACCAGGAGATCAATACATGGCAATAATAAGATTATATGATGATCAATTCTGATGGATGTGGCTCTCTCCAACAATGAGATGATTCAGACCAATTCCAATTGTTCAGTAATGAAGAGAGAAAGGATGGTGGGAACTGAGTTTGAGCCACAACAATCCATTTCCACTCTTTCTGTCATTATTTGCTTGCATTTTTATTTTCCTTCTCAGGTTTTTTTTCTTTCTAGATCCGATTTTTCTCATGCAGCAAGATAACTATAAATATGTATACATGTGTTAGATTTAACATATATTTTGACATATTTAACATATATTGGACTACCAGCTATCAAAGGGAGTAGGTGGCGGAGAGGAGGGGAAAATTTGGAAACAGAAGTTTTTGCGAGAATCAATGTTGAAAAAATTACCCATGTATATGCTTTGTAAATAAAAAGCTATAATTATATATATATGTATATATATATATATATATATATCTGAAAGTCATAGATCTGTGAACTTATCAATATAGATATATCCAATAGTGCACATAGCAGCCCATCTTTGGCTTCTTGTCTTATGTGATTTTTGTTCATAACTTACCATAAATCCTCCACATGTGTTCTATTTAAGTGAAGACTTCTTGGTTTTAACATTTCAGAAGTTTCACTTAGATTTGTCCATCTCTTGTCCTTTATTCTCCATTTCCCTTTCAGATTATGAATTTCTTGGATGATATGTTTCATACTACTTCTTGAATATAATTTAACATTAGTGATATGTTATTCCCTACTTACTTAATTAATTAATTAATATATTATTCCCAAGCATCTCTGCATTTCCCTTAAAGTCACTGGAAATTTAGATCCATTTATTTTTTATATACTTTCCATTTTTTTTAGCATGGCAATTGGACTAGAACATGATTCCAAATATTTTAACAAACCATTTGATAT
This sequence comes from Sarcophilus harrisii, assembly GCF_902635505.1. NCBI lineage: Eukaryota > Metazoa > Chordata > Mammalia > Dasyuromorphia > Dasyuridae > Sarcophilus > Sarcophilus harrisii. The sequence goes on from NC_045430.1 coordinate 31,833,286, forward strand.
AATACAAGGAATATTGGTAGGGGGTTAATATGTTATGTTAAAGGGTAGTTTGGGATGAATAAAAGAATACACGTCTCTCAAATATTTCTCAGAGCCAGGATCATGTTTAGTAGAAGGAAGAGAGTAGAATAAATTATATTTTAGCTCAAGATGAGCCAGTGAACTTTGGTTCATACTATAGGTCCAGATGTAGAAGGGATCTCAGAGACTATCAAATCTAAGGGTGGGGAAAACTGGCCATATAAGACCTACAATTGGTCTGGCCCTGCCAAGGCAATTGTAGATTGATGAGCTGAAAGTTAGACACAATTTCCCACTGCTTGAGTTTTTTAATTGATAATTTTGTATGGCCCACGAATAATGTTATAAATATTCAAATGGCCCTTGGCAGAAAAAAAGTTTCCCACTCCTCATCTAGTCCCACTCACTCCCACCATTTAAAGGTGACTAACCTGGGACCAAGAAAGATTAAATAACTTGCCCCAAATCACACAAGTGGTAAACATCTGAAGCTGTATTTAAACACAAAATTTCTTATTTCAGTGCTTTTTAAAAAAATAAATGCAAGATCATCTCTCAAGAAGGTGACCATATCTTTTTAGGAAAAACACCTCGAGTTTTGGTAGCACTCAGCCATACTAAAACCTGTTAACCATGTAGCATAGGAGAAAGCTTTTTTAAGCCTAAATAACTGAGAGAAGCAGAAATAGCATACAGTTCTATTATGCTTTCAGTAAAACAGTAAACCCTTTTTATGTTCCTGATAGCAGTTAGTTTATTTCAATAAAATAACACATGATTTAGAGCAAGATAAAAAAAAAAACAGAAAAATCAAAGTACACACTAAGAATCTTAATCACTAAGTATAAACTGTCCTTTATTACTTTTTTTGCCAACTTTATTTGAATTCATTTATCAAGATTAAAGTATCTTGCTCACAGATCCCAAAGGCTTAACATCTAGAGTTTGCAGCTCTGCAGCTCTCTGAAGCTCTAAGTAGGAGAGATGTTTCAATGGATCCAGCTTTAGTAGCATTCAACTTTCACCGATTCATCTCTTTATTTAAAAGAGAACTTTTTTCTTGTTAGAAAAGAAATCTCTTCCAAGGTCTTTTGTTTCCTTCTGTGAATCCTTCAGTATGGTCCTCATCTACTCCTTTTATTTTCAATTAATGGTTGGGAGAGGAGAGGGAGGAAGGCCATAAAGGATAACAAAGGAAGAAATAATCTTCACTGCATTCTACTTTTTAAAGTTGAGGCGGGGGTGGGGAATGAAATGGAAGAGAGGGGAACCCAACACATAAACAGTAATTCATAATTTTTTGTGTCAGGAATAGGAACCAAAATAGAGCAAAGAAAAAAAATTCATACAGTGTGGGATCCAATTAAAATGTTGTGACAATTTTTTTTATCTATTTATCTATTCTTTAAGATTCTCATTTAGATTACATTTTAGAGGCATTGCCAAAGTAAGTACATTTTAATAGTATCTTATTAGATATATTTGGGATACAAAATGATATCAGTCAGAGAGAACTCGGGAGACTGAATGTGGATCAAAGAATAGTACTTTCATTTTTGTTTGTTTTCTTTCTTGTGTTTTTTCCTTTTTGGTCTTTTTTTTTTTGTATGACAAGGCAAATATGGAAATATGTTTTAAAGAATCACAATATTTAACCTATATCAGATTGCTTGCTGTCTTGGGGAGGTGGGGAAAGATAAAGGAGGGAGAGAGAAAATTGGGACACAAAGTTTTACAAAAATGAATATTGAAAATTATCTTTACATATATTTGTAAAATTAAAATATTATTGAAAAATTTTAAAAATTATCTTATTGTAGAAATATTTATTTTTCATTTCTTTAAATGTATAGAAATATGTTAGCTCTTATTGGGCACCAATGAATTGTATTTGTTTTATTTTTACTAGGCTAATTATAAAGCAAGTAGGCAATATGGTCCTTATACTGGAGGAACTCATTCTTGAAATACCTTGCCTAGGACCCTCAGTACCTAGCATAAATAATCATTTAATAAATACTTGATTTTAAAGACAAATACTAATTTTTTTTTTTTGGCTGAGGCAATTGGGGTTAAGTGACTTGCCTAGGGTCACACAGCTAGTTAGTATGAAGTGTCTGAGGCCAGATTTGAATTCAGGTCCTCCTAACTCAGAAAAACATGGGAAGTTGAAGTTAAAATGGAATTATCTCAGTGATTTTTTGTGTTCAAATAAGTTAATTTCTATTGGGCCACACACTATTTATCTCAGAACCCCAGTTACCACAGAAAAGAGAGGACTGTTTGATGGATCTAAATACAGATACATAATTGACTTATTGGCATGGCTCAATATTCTTTTGGGAAAAAAGGAATAGAGTCTGGTGCTCTATCCACTGTGCCACTTAGTTGCCCCCAAGTACTAACTTTAAAAAAAAATCTAAGTACACAAAAGTGGGAACATTAAAAAAAATTTTATGACTTACAATATCATCTACTAAATGTGAGTATATCCCCCCAAAACTCTATCTTAAATGCTCTTTATATGTGCTCTTACTTGGTGATCTTATCAGTTCCTATGGTTTCAATTATCACATCTACATAGAAAATATCCAAATTTATGATCTTAATACAATAATAATAATAATAGCTAGCATTGATATATTTCAAGGTTTTAGAAGTGCTTTTTAATATCACATTTGATTCTCATAACCCTAAGAGGCAGGTGCTATGTTATCCCCATTTTACAGATGAGGAAACTGAGGCAGACAAAAGTGACTTGCCCAAGGTCATATAGTTAGTGCCAGGTTTAATCTTAGGTCTTCCTGATTCCAGGTTCCTTGCTCTATCCACTGTACCACTTACCTTATTGTCAACCCTTAGGATCTTTATCCTAGCTTCTACTCTCTTAGACATATTTTGGATCCTGGAGCAATACTACATCTTACCTTGAGAACTCTTAAGGGTAACTTTGAAGAGTCAGTGTTGATTCTCTATAATTTTAAGCTCCCTTCAGTTTGGTTCTCCTTCAAGATTATAATTTTAGTCACCTGGAATCAAGAGATTTTTAGAAAAGAGCAACATTTCCTAAGGAGGTACAATAAAAAGTTATATAAAACATTTCCCTATTCTCTCCCCCAAAAAATCTGACACACTCTTTCTCAAGAATATATGGAGTACAGAAGGAAATGGGATCAAGGCTAGGGAACACAAATGGTAAAAGAATAACACAATTCTTTATTGCTTCAAGTCTTTTTCTCCCAGTTGCAGAATCTTCATAAAGTTACACTTAGTCATGGTTTAGTTACTTGGCTGGGATTATTGTAGAACCATGACTTTACATTCAATATATTCTGACTCCTGGTACAGATACTACTATCAAGTAATCCAGGGATGCCTTTAGGGCACCAGTGAAAAGTCCAATGGCCTCTCTGCTCTTGGAAGCTCCCAACCCTTCAGGTATGATGAGAGAGAAGACTACCTAGATTATGAACTAAACTTAAGTTTTTCTCCTTTTCTCCAGATGATTTTTCCTCAGGAGTTTCACAAGAATATCATACTTGCTCCAACTTCTCAAATGACTCTCTTCTCATTTAATTTGATTTATAGATGACCCATGATCTTCTATGTAAGCCTTCTTCTTTGCAACCTCTAGTTTCAAATGCTTCTCCTATTTAATCTTATGGCTGAATGAAAATAAAGTTTATATTGGAGGTTGGTTATTTTCACTTGTTTTACTGATTTTTAAGTAAGGGAGTGTTGCTTGACTGAATAAATCAATCAACCTACTGTTATATTTGTATATCCAGACCTAGTCTTTCTTCTGAGCCCCCCTCCTACATCACTAATTGCAGATATCTTTTCTTGGCTATCCCCTAGATGGCATTTTTTCAATAGGTATATAATAGTATACTTGTTTCAATAGTATAAGACAGTGATCATTATTTTTTCTATGAAATTTATACCTCTTTCAAACTTTTTCTATTTCTATTGAGACTATTATTATCCTTGTCATACAGGTGTAGAAACTTAAAGTTATCATTGACTCTTTCTTCTCCCTTGTTTAGGACTTTCCAGCTGCTGATCATTTACACATTCAAACCATGCTCAGTATACAAGGTACATGAAGGTTCTTTTTTTTCTGAACCACCATGTTTAAATAGATGCAATCTCTGGTCTCTGCTAGAGCTGTGAGTCAGTACTGGATAACTTGTGAAAGAGCTGTCAGCTGGTATCTATTCTCACTTCCTTCCACAAGGTATCTCTTTGCAGAATCTGGAACTTTTTTTGCCTTTGTTCACAGTTCTAGGCAAGCATTTATTCATGTCCCTTAATGAAAATCTCCTCATCGATCTCTTCTGGCTAAATTCCATCTGTAATGTCCACAGAGCTCAACATATATCTTTCTGTATCGATCTGAGCCGTAAAAGGACGCATTGCATTTTTTTCTTCTTAGATTTCCTAATTGAGACTTGAACATGTACTCTTTCTAGATCTTTGTGGAGTAGCTGAGGTTTAAGAGTGGGAAGAGATTTTGGCTGAAGTACTTTTTCTTTTCTGCCATCTTGGCTACTCCAAATTCTGTCATTTTACAGAAGAGAAATAAGGGACCTAAAAGCAGAGGTTAAATGAACTCCCCAAGATTAGTTAACATAGCCAAATAATGCTCTTTCTCCAGTAAAGAAGTTCGCTATTTTCCAAAGTTACACATTGTAAAAATTAGAATGACAACTTAACTGGCTTTGAATTTGTGTAGAGAAATGCAACAGAAGGCAAACCAATGTGAAAGACTATTTCTCTCTCTAATAAGGTTTGAATGTTTCTCTAACCTTGAAAAGGAAGCTGTTAAAAGGGAATATGACCAATATTTTCTTTTAAGTCTCCAAGAATTCTTCTCCAACCAGCATCCAAGAAATGGATTGCATGAAAAAAACTAATAATGTTTCAAGATGCCCTTTACTTATGTAGATCTGTTGTTTATTTTAGGGAGTTTCTTATGGCATAATCTGTGGGTAAATGTTTCCCAAGGTTATAAAGTGAATAAATGTCAGAGGCTGAATTTGAACTCAGGTTTTCCTGACTCCAAGCCTAGTATTCTATCCATTAAGTCTGTCTGTGTAGAGTGTTAGATACTGGATATAAAAGAAACTAATAGGCATCGCTAGTAGGCACATTTAGTCATATATCAATTTCCATGTGATGCTTAAGGAAGATTCTAGGTTCCCACTCAAATTCCATCTTAAATATTTCATCTGATCTTTTTTTTTTCTTCAAATGAATCAAACAAACAAACAAAAAAGGTGGAGAGGGAGAAAAAATTCTCATATGGAAAGTTAATGTAAGTCTTTTCCAGTAACTTTTAGCCACTTCAGCTGCAGATGATATCAGGAGCAGATCTATAAATAACAAAAGTCACAGAAAAACATGGGAGTTTGAAGTTAAAATGGAATTATCTCAGTGATTTTTGTGTTCAAATAAGCTAATTTCTATTGGCCCACACACTATTTATCCCAGAATCCCAGTCATCACAGAAGAAAGAGGACTGTTGGATGGATCTAAATACAGATACATAATTTACTTATTGGCATGGCTCAATATTCTTTTGGGAAAATAAATATGAGTTTATGAGTAAAGATTGTCAGGAAGGAGTCTGAAAATAACATGAAAAGGAAGTGATCAAGGAACTGTTGAAGAAAGACATTAAAATTAGAAAATCAAGGTCAAGAATGGGAATGCATAATGGAAAATAACTGATTGGGACACAAATGTCACTTGTAGATTCTCTAGATAAGTCCAAATCCCTTATTTCCTCATCATTTATTGTTGTTGAGCAGATTCTTGCTCAGGTTTCTATTAAACTTTTTTACCTTAGAGATCCTTTCCAAACATGAAAATCTGTAATTCTTATGGACTGCCTTTGGACACTACTTGTAATACAATTCAATCAAGATTTATTAAGCCCCTACTGTGAGTTACAAAGTTTAGATAAGATATAATCAAGTCAAGTCAACAAGCCTTTACTAAGCTCTTACTGTGTACCAAGAACTGAGCTGATGTGGTATGGAGAAGGACGTCATGGGAACTGAAGAATAATAATAAGAGGAAATTTGAGAAAATCATAGGAGCATTGTTTTAGTATGTGGTAATTTGATAATTTACTAATAACTCTCAAATTTTATTTGGTCAGATTAAATTTTAATCAAAGTTGGATTGTCCCTTTTTTCACCATCCAATAGTTTTCCAGGAGAAAGTTGGCATTAATGAGTGACATGGAATTTTTGGATTAATTTGTTTTCTGTAATACTCTTCCTCACTGAGTAATCGAGAATTAAATTTGATTTCTTAGATCTACCACCATCTGACATTATATTCAGTAGAAGTACCAAAAAGCAATTCTTGAGTGCTTACTATCCTAAATACTGGAAATACAAATAAAGGCAAAACCACAATTTTTGTTCTCAGGAATTTCACAGGATAATTGGAGACACAAGTAAAGAACAACATATGAAAGATACAGTATAAAGGGAGGTCATTTTTAAAGAAAGTCAGTGACAATATGAGGGATGTTGGTGAAGCTAATTGGAAAAAAAAAGCCTAAAAAAGCCTCCCCAAAAAGTGGATTGAAGAAAGCCAGAATTTAGGAGGAAGAGGGTCAAAGAAAGTGAAAAAGCACAGAAATGAAAAATGGAGTGTTCTGTGCAAAGAACAGAAGGAGGTGATTATCTCTAAATGATTTAACCCAGATCATAGATCATATGAAGGAAATTTAAAGCCTGATCCAGTGATCATGCAGGCAAATTTCTTTCTCACCCCTAGCAATGTGCCATGCAACATTCAACTGGTGACCTAGGGTACCATTAACAATTTCCTTTTTTGGCTAGGTTTTTGGATTCTCTGTAACTATTAAATTAAATATGAAATTCATTCATCCTTTAATAATTCATTCAATAAATATTTCCTGAATTAATGAATACCCATTTCAGGGAAATATTGGAACAGCTGGTTTAAGGCCAAGATATTGGAGTGTCAGAATGAATAATGAAGTACTCAAGGATACTTAGTACTTAGAGAGTAGAGAGAAAAATAGTAACTCAGGAGTTAAAGTTTGTTACTCCTATTAAACAGGAAACACATAACACTTTTTTCAAATCATTGGCTCACTGGAATTCCTGAGAAGAGACATCATGGTGTTATTCAAACATCTTTATTGCTTATGATGGTTTACCCAACCTAGATTCTTAATTCACAGCAACACATAGGAGTGTGCCTTTAATAGTCCCATTTACTGCCAGACAAACACTGAAAAGGTCTCAGTTTCTTGATCCTAATGTGGTAAGGTCATTAGTAAGGTCATTACATCTTTTGGAATGTCCATTAAAAATATTTTGACTTCTAACAAATACTTTATAAATTTCTTTGGCAGGAACATTGTAAATAACATGTTCCTTGGAACCTAAAATTTCTTCAGGGCCTGGACACATTTCTTACCATTAGATTTTTAAAAAATAAATTTTATGTAATTCCAGCCAATCAATTTGTAAGCATTTATTAACCACCTTTCCTGCAGATCAACTTATTTGGCAACTTGATGATGCACATGAAAAAAATAAATTATTTGGGGAGATTATTATGATAAGTTTGAAAACAGCTCTGTGTAGTGAGTAGAAAGCTGTTCCTGAAATAGAACTTGTCTTACTTTTTACACTTGTCACTGTGTGACCTTGGACAAGTCATGTAATTTATTAGTTTTCCAAGCTTATCTCTAAGCCTATATGCTACTGATAGGTAGCAGGATTTTCCTCTCTGGGAACTCTCCACACCAATGAAATCTCAAATCTAAATTAATGTATAAATATATATGTTATCATTCTTTTCTATCATTATCATATAATATGTTGTCATTTTGCAAAACTTCCAATCCTACAGATCTACAATTTAGGTATCATCTTCTCCAACTCACTTTCTCTTCCCATCCCCATAGGCCAAGACATATTAATTTCACTTCTGTAATGCTCACAAATAACCCCCCTTTTCTTTTTTTTTTTTGACACTGTTATCATTTTGGTACGAGCTTTCATCATTTTAAATCTGGATCATTACCTGATAGTGGGTTTGTGTGCTTCAAGTCCCTCTTCACTCCAATCCATCATCCCCAGTCACCAAAGTGATGTTTCTAAAGCATAGGTCCAATCATATCACTCTCCTACTCAATGAATTCCAGTGATTCCCTGTTGCCTCCAGAATCAAATACAAAATGCTCTTTTTGGCATTCAAAGTTCTTTGTAACAATCAGGAATTTGTGACCAAAGAAGAACTGGACCTCATTATGGAACACAAAATAGATAATTTTGATTATATTAAGTTAAAAAGGTTTTGTACAAACAATTGGAATTAGAACACAAGGTTTTGCAAGGGTCCATGTTGAAAAATTATCCTTGCATATGTTTTGAAAATAAAAAGGCTTCAATTAAAAAAAAAAGTTATAACATAGCCTCTTTCTCCTTTTTCAGTCTGTTTATATTTTACTCTTTAGAATATACTCTTTGACTCAATGACTGGCTTCCTGGCTGTTCCATGAATAAGACAATTTCTTGGCTCCAGGAATTTTCTCTGTCTATCCCCCATGCTTGAAATGTCTTCTTCCTCAGATCTGCCTTCTGGCTTCATTGGCTTCCTTTAAGTCCTAAATAAAATCCTATGTCCTCTAAAGAGGCTTTCTCAATCTCTCTTAATTCTAATGCCTTACCTGTAAAATTATTTTCTATTTATTCTGTGTATAGTTTGTTCTGAATATATTTGTTTGCATATTGACCCTCCCCCCCATTAAATTATAAACTCTTCAAGATTATCTTCCTTTTATATTTCTAGTAGCATAATTCTTGGTACATAATAGGTTCTTGATTATTGATTGATTGATTGATTGATTGGTATACTCATCAAGGGAGATTTTTTTTTTTCTGAATTGGTCTTGACTTAAAATTTCATTGAAGTAAAAAATTTCCAGTGTTAAAAAAGCTTTCAGCACTGCACATTACTCCTCTGTGATTTTATTTTAGAAAGTTAAGAGATCTACAATGTTAACTGTGCTATATAAAAAGTTCAAGAGATATAGTTTCTGGTTAAGTGATAATTTTATTAAACATGCTAGTATTAATTAATTAAATCAGTGGTATTCTTATATGCCAAGAGCTTTCATGGGACCCACTCAGTGCTTATTTTCCCTTGGAAGAGAGGGTGTCCTTGGAAATGGCAATCAAGTCTGATTAGTTAACAGTTAATGAGAATGGATATTATAATGAGAGGTGGCATTATTCTAATGAGAATCTGGAGGACTTAGACTCTGCTAACTCAGTCTTAGTCAAAGAAATTTGTCTCTTACGCAAACTCCCTTGTCCAGGACAATCCAGACAGGACAATTCTATTTCTGATCAGACCAGACTAAGAGGAACACAATGTACCTAGATTAAATTCTTTGTAATGTTCTCTAGTTGGATAGGGCAACAATTCCACCTAAATGAGGTAGTCTGGGTGGGGTAAATTTTTGGGAAAGATCAGGGATATTCACCAATAATTTGTTATTTAATCACTTCTCTCATAAGTGATTTGTTATAAGTTTCTTCCAGTTCTCAATCAATTGTATCATATTGCCCATGCTTTTTTGATCTGTGCAATTATTCCTAGAGAATCTTAACATTCTTATCTAGGGGAGAGAAAACAGTCATATTTATTTAAAAAAAAAAGATTAGAAGGGTTTGTTTTATGACCTATAATGTTATGCCAAAGTTCCCTTTTAATGAGGTGACCAGTTCCTCCAATTGTCCTATTTCGTAATTTTGCCTTAGGTTATGACTGTCTCCTCTTAATTGTTGAGATAAAGGTTTTATAGACATTCCTTAATGTCATTAGAATATCAGTAACCTCCTTCTATTAGGTTATCCCCACCTAGGTCCCTCCATTATGTCATTGTTCTTGTTATTCCATAAAAGGCTCGCTGCCCCCATACTTGGGGCTAGACTCTCTGAGATTATAGTCTCGTCTCGTCTAGCCCTGGGATCAACATGGATGCATTGGTCCCAGTATTTCTCTCCATTTAATAAATTATTGAATTGGTCTCTAATCTCTGTCTTGCTCAGTTTCTTTGGCATTATAATAACAGATTATCTTTGTCTTTCTTTTCTTGCCTTATTATATTCTAAGTGAAGTCTTAAATGTACCAATTATGAACCAGGTTTTTAATACCTTCCTGGTCTTCTTATAACTTATTTCCTTTCTACTCTGAAATCAAATGACAGCGGACCCCTTGTCTTTCCTTAAATAAAACACAGTTTCCTGACTCTGGGGATTATCACCTGTTGTTTCCATGTCAGAAATTCTCTCCTTTATCATGTTTGCCTCTTAGTTTCCTGGCTTCCTTCACAATTACTTTATGGGGGAAAACTGCAAAACAATAAACCAAACCAAACCAAACCAAACCAAACAAAACAAAACAAAAAACTTCTTGATCCTTCTTAATGATTTCTCTCTAAAAATATTTCCAGCTTATCCCCTGATTACATAGTCAGCTCTTGGAAAATAGGTAATGCTTTTGCCATTCTTTGCATATCAATAATTAGCAGTGTCTAACAAAGGAACTGCTTAATAAATGCTTATGACTTGACTTGAATTAGGAAATACATTTCCTCTCCTCCATGGTACAAGTTGTCAATAGTATTCATATGGTTCTAGGGTTGTAATAAAATGGAAGTCCTTTCAGATAATAAGAATTCGTTAAGTGACTAAAAGTTGGTGTTTACTGGCAACTCTATGGGTCTGAGATTGAAAATTCCATCAATTAATAAACATTTTAAAGGGAAAACTTACCTCGAACTTATTTTCCCAGGATTTGCTAGCTTTTTTCAGAATGCACCTCACCTTGCTGTCCCTAGAATCTATCAAAGAATATACCACAGGGATTTTCCAAAGAAGTATGAACTTAAAGAACCAATGCCAATCTAAAGAGGTGATCTCACACTCAATGCACACACTTAGAACCCTCCAGTAGAATGAGGTGCTTAGATTTGAGAGATACCTGGGTTTGTGATTTAAGGCAATTCAATCCACCTCAACAAACACACAAAGGCAAGAATAAAATTCTTCTTATTCTCAAGACTGTTCTACTGGACAAAATAATTCTATAATTAGAAGTTAAAAGAAAACGGCCTGAGAACTCACTGATTATAGTAGTCAGATGAAAAGAAAAAAGTCAAACTCTTTTACAGTGACCATTACCACCACCACCACTACCAACAAGAAGAATATAAAGAGAGAGCTGATTTTGCAATCAGGAAACCTGAAATTAAAATCCTGCTTCTGGCACATGCTAGTTGTGTGATCCTGTGCAAATCACTTAATCTCGAAGTAACATTTTAAGACTATAAATTGGGGATGGGGGTGAGGAAAGTGTTCACTTGCATTATTAGAAACCATTTACTCATCTGAAAATTCTCTATACCAGTGAAATCAAAGCTTTAACCCCTTTTTCCTTCTTCCTAAACTGTCATCCAGAAATAGACCACAGGATCTTAAAACCCACTACTTGCATAAAGATGAGGTCTCAAGAAATTAGTTGACTTATGAAAAATCACATAAGTAATATATGAAACCAAGATCTCTACATTCAGAGGTAGTGCTCCTACTGACACCCATTACTAGAAAGAATTCAGAATACTATATAGAATATAATGTGGGTATTTACCTGGCTACTCAGATGAATATTGCTGGAATATTGTTTTACCACTCATGAACTCATTAAGTATTTATCCTCTCAATATACATGCCTGCCTTGTAAAGATCTATGAGACAGAGATTCATGTGACAACCTTGAAGTATAGGATTGTATTGATAGTAGTATATGACAGGTCAACTGAATGTTTGGATGAAATATCTGTGTGCATATTTTTGTACTCAGGCAATAAATTTTCCATAATCATCTATTTTACAAATAAAATAAAATAAAAACCTCTGCCACAGAAGAGTTTCAAGATTATAGAAAAAAATGTATATTTTTAAATGAATTCTGAAAAAATTCCATCTTTTTTCTACCTTTGAAACTTTTGAAGGTTATTTTGATTCTTTTTTAAAAAAATAAAATGCAAATATGTTTTTAACTTTTAAATCAGACTTGCAAATAAGAGGTAGAGGTGATAGAGTTCTGCTTATGTTGCTTCTAAATAAAAGAAGATTGAGTCTCTTAACACATTTTTATGGGCTGCTGATCACTGTGTATGACTTTTCAGATTGGTTTTTCAGTTGCAGCAATTCTGGGTAAATTCCTGCTGACTGCTTGAAGCAGTTTTCAATGATTTTGAGTATTTCTGTCCCTTCTTCACCATTCACAGCATCACCCCTTCTCCCTCCTTCTCCCCGCCACAACTCTACTCTTTAAATAATTGCAGTTCTTCGTAGGAAGGTTTGCAATTCCTTTTAAAAGCAAAATAACACTAGCAGCAAGTCTGTTGATTTTAGAACATGTTCTTGATGCCAAAGTAGCTCTGTTAGAAAATTCCTTTCAGTTCCATCATAACCTTAACCATTGATGTCTCTGAGCCATCATGTATGACAGCCAGAAAGCTGGTAAAAGTATAACTGGAATTTCAGATTGCAAGTTACAAACTTTATTTATTTATGTTTTATATGAGCTTATTTTTATTTTTAATAAAAACTTTAGAATATATTTTATTTTGTCCCAAATTAAGTGCTAAAATAGTTCTTAAACTTTGTGCATGCTCTTTAATCCAGTAGTGTTTCTACTGGGCTTGTTTGTGGCAGCCTTTTTTGTAGCGGCAAGAAACTGGAAATTGAATGGATGCCCATCAATTGGAGAATGGCTGAATAAGTTATAGTATATAAATGTTATAGAATATTATTTTTCTGTGAGAAATGATCATCATGATGATTTCAGAGAAATCATGTTGGATCACAACATAGTATTTTCACTCGTTTTGTTGTTGTTTGCTTGCATTTTGTTTTCTTTCTCATTTTTTTCCTTTTTGATCTCATTTTTCTTATGCAACATCATAATTGTGGAAATATTACACACGTTTAATATATATTGGATTACTTGCTATCTAGAGAAGGAGTTGGGGGAAAGGGAGGGAAAAGATTTGGAACACAAGCTTTTGCAAAGATGAATGTTGAAAATTATCCATACATCTATTTTGAAAATAAATGGTTTCAATAAAAAAATAAAAAATAAGTTTTGAGCTCCACAGACAATTTTCAGATGAAGAAATTAAAACCATTTCTAGTCATATGAAAAAATATTCTATATCACTCTTGATTAGAGAAATACAAATTAAGATAACTCTGAGGTACTACTTCACACCTCTCAGATTGGCTAAGATGGCAGGAAAAGATAATGATAAATGTTGGAGGGGATGTGGGAAGACTGGGATTCTAATATATTGTAAATGTAACTGTGAGATGATTTAACTATTTTGGAGAACAATTTGGAGCTATCAAACTGTGGCAATTCTTTGATCTAGCAGTATCTCTAATAGGTCTGTATTCCAAAGAAATCATAAAAAAGGGAAAAGGACCCACATGTGCAAAAATGTTTCTAGCAGCTCTTTTTGTAGTGGTAAAGAACAGAAACTGAGTGGAAGCCCATCAATTGGGGAATGGCATATGAAAGTAATGGAATATTATTGTTCTCTAAAAATGATAAGTAGGCTGATTTCAGAAAAGCCTGGAAAGGTTTGCATGAACTGGTACTGAGTGAAATGAATAGAATCAAGAGAACATTGCACACAGTAACAAGATTATATGATAGTAAACTGTAATAGACTTGGCTCTTTTCAACAAGGCAATGATTCGAAGCAATTCCAATAGACTTGTGATGGAAAATGACATCTGCATCTGGAAAGAGAACTATGGAAACTGAATGTCTCCATATTTTCACCTCTTTTTGTTTGTTTTTCACTTTCTGATGGATTTTTCCCTTTTGTTCTTATTTTTCTTACACAACATGACAAATATGAAAATATGTTTAAAAGAATTGCAAATATTTAACCTATATCAGATTGCTTTCTCTCTTGGGGAAAGAGGAAGTAAGCGAAGAAGAAAGAAAAATTGGGAACACTTAAGAATTAGAAAAATGAATATTTAAATGAATATTTCTATACATGTATTTGGAAAAATATAAAGCTATTAAAAATGAATACAGTTTTGAGTTCCAAATTCTATCCCTCCTTCTCTCCATCACATGCTTCCTCCCTGAGATGGTAAGTAAACAGATTTAGGTTCATACATGTGTAATCATGTAAATTATTTCCACATTAGTCGTTTTGTACAAGAAACACTTGAAGAAAAGAAAAAGAAAAACAAGAAAGTGAAAAAATATCATGCTTTAATCTGTATTCAAACAATATCTGATCTTTCTCTGGAGAGGGAATAGTATGTTTCATCATTAATCCTTTTAGATTGTCTTGGATCATTGGATTGCTGAGAATAGTTAAGTGAATCACAATTCTTCACTGAACAATATTGGTGTTACTATATTACAATATTCTCCTGTTTCTGATCACATCATCAGTCCATGTAAGTTTTCCCCAGGTTTTTCTGAAATTATCTTGCTTGTTATTTCTTATATACAATAATATTCCATTAAAATCAGATACCACAGCTTGTTTAGCCATTTTTCAATTGATGAGCAACCCTTTGATTTTCAAATCTTAGCCATAAAATAAAAGAGTTCCGATAAATATTTTTGTTCAACTAGGTCTTCCCCATCTTTATTGATGCTTTCAGGATATAAGCCTACCAGTGGTGTTGCTGGATCAAAGAATACGTAGTTTTATAGCCTTTTAGGCATAGTTCCAAATTGTTTTTCAGAATGGTAGGATCAGTTTACAACTTTACCAATAGTGCAGTTGTGTGCCAATTTCCCCTCAGTTATCCTTTTCCTTTTCTGTCATATTAGCCAAACTAATAAATATGAGGTGGCACTTTAGAGTTGTTGTAAGTTGTATTTTTCTAATCAATAGTGACTTAGAGCACTTTTTTGTATGGGTTTAAATTTTTAGTCTGAAAATTATCTGTTTAAACCCTTTGATCATTTATCAATTAGGGAATGATGTGTACACTGATAAATGAGACAGTTTTCCATATATTTGAAAATAAAATCAGAGATACTTATTGCAAAAATTTCCCCTAGTTTTCTGCTTTCCTCTTAATTTTGTATGCATTGGTTTTGTGTCTATAAAAGGTTTGTAATTTCATTTAATCAAAATGATCTATTTTACATTGTTTTAATTTTTTACATTTTTAAATCTCTAGATTTTCTTGGGTCATAAATTATTCCCTTTTCCATTGACAGACAAGCTATGGCATGCTTTTCTAATTTGCTTACATCACCCTTTATGTGGAAATCATGTGCCTATTTTAACCTTATTTTGGTATGTGGTGTGAGATATTTATCTATATCTAGTTTCTGCCATACTGTTTTCCAGTTTTCCCCACAGTTTTTATCAAATAATGAATTTTTGTTCCAAAAGCTTGGATCTTTGAATTTATTATATACAAGATTACTGTGGTCATTAACCATGATGTAATCTGTATCTGTTCTACTGATTCACCACTATCTTTCTTTGCCACTACCAGATTGTTGTGATAATCACTACTTTATAATACAATTTGAGATATGGTACAGTTAGATAACCGTCTTTCACTTTTTTTTTTCCATTGATTTCCTTTATATCCTTGATCTTTTGTTCTCCTGTATGAATTTTTCCTTTATTTTTTTCTAGCTCTGTAAAATAGTTTTTTGATAGTTTGTTGATATGGTACTAAATAGATAGATTAATTTAGATAGAATGATTATTTTTGGTTTATTGGCTTGGCCTACTCATCATCAACTAATATTTTTCCAATTGTTTAAATCTGACTTTATTTGTATGAAAAGTATTTTATAGTTGTGTTCATATAATTCCTGGGTTTGTCTTGGCAAATAGACTCCTAAGTATTTTATATTGTCTCTAATTATTTTGAATAGAATTTCTCTGTCTCTTGCTCCAGTGCTTTGTTAATCATATTTAAAATGCTAATGATTTATGTGGATTTATCTTATATTGGGCAACTTTGCTAAAGTCATGTTAATAATTTCAAATAGATTTTTAAATAAATTCTCTAAGATTCTCTAAGTATAACATATCATCTGCAAAGAGTGAATGTTTTGTTTCCTCATTGCCTATTCTAATTACTTCAATTTATTTTTCTTCTTTGATTACTATAGATAACATTTCTAGTACAATATTGAATAATAGAGATGATAATGGGCATCCTTGTTTCAATTCTGATTGTACTAGGAAGGTTTTTAGCTTACTTCCATTATGGAAATAGGGTCTTGCTGATGAGTTTTAGATAAGCTTTTATCTAAAAAAGCTTTTGTTTTAAAGTAAACTCCATTCATTGCTATGCTCTCTGATGTTTTTAATAAAAATGGGTATTGTACTTCATTAATTGATGAAATACATTATTGAGATTTATTGAGGTAAAGCAGATGGTTTCTCATAGTTTTGTTATTGATATGATCAATTATGCTAATAGTTTTCCTAATATTGAACCAGTCCTAAATTCCTAGTTTAAATCCCATCTGATCATTGTGTATGATCATTGTGATATATTGCTGTAATTTCTTTCCTAGTATTTTATTTAAATTTTTACATCAATATTCATTAGGGAAAATTTTTTTTAAATTTTCTTTCTTTGTTTTGGCTCTTCCTGGTGTAGGTATCAGCGAAGTAGTTACATCATAAAATAAATTTGTAGATCTTCTCCTTCACCTATGTTTTTCCAAATAATTTATATATATTATTTAAATCATATATATAATCTTTAAATGTTTGATAAATTTCACTTATGAATTCATCTGGTCCTGGGGATTTTTTCTTAGGAATTTCATTGATGGCTTGTTCAATTTTTTTTTTTATGAGATTGGGTTATTTAAGTATTTTATTTCTTCTGCTAATCTGTGTAATATATTTTTGTAGATATTAATCCATTTGATTTAAATTGTCAAATTTATTGGCATATAATTGGGCAAAATAGCTCCTCCTTAGATTTGGGATGGCTTTGGTTCAAGTCTGACCTTTGACACATATTGTCTGTGTGACCCTAGTCAAGCCCCTTAGTTTTTCAAGATCTCCAGACAAAACTCTAAGCCTAAAAGATGCAAAATAGGTATAAATTTCCATTGATAAATGGGGAATGGATTCTTTATTAGGAGATTCAAACATGATGAAATAACTCATACACAAAATGTATTTAACTTTCAAGTCTAAACTCAACACATTTTAGCTCTATGACTGTGGGCAAATCCCTTAAACTCTCAGTGACGCAGGCAACATTCCATGACTATTTTTGTTGAGTAGGTGTTGACTGCTTTTCTGGAAGGGATTTTCTCATGGGGATTCACTAAATCGAGAATTCCTAGCAATTTTGAGTCATGGACCTCTTTGATAATCTGATGAAGTTTACAGAACCCGTTGCAAAATAATTTTTAAAATATAAAATAAAATACCCAGGATTATAAAGGAAACTAATTATATTAAAAATCTATAGTTAAAATGCTTTTTAAAAATTCATAGGCACAAGATTAAGAATGCTTATTCTAAATCAATGAAATCAGAGGCTCAAATACAATATAATAACAATTAATGGGGGGAACTCCTTTTCATAACAAACTTACTGGAGTAGAGATTCCATAAAGCTTAATTATTTTTAAAAGGTAATAAGGAAGAAGGTCAATTGTATACTGTTAGTCCACTAGCCAGTCCAAGAAAATGTTTCTCCAACAAAAAAAAAATCCCCAAGTTAAGAGGCTGTCCTTTGAAACGAATTATTAAATGGTTATAACAAACAGTAAGAAAATACATTTTAGAACTGAGATTTTACCATCCAACATTGTGTTGCAGCTAAGCAGTAATCAGGAAGTTTTGCTTACCCAGCAAAGGATGAGGACCATAGATCAATGTGGACAGACTCCTGGAAATTATAATTGGATGGCACCAAAATCCCAGTGGAGACAATTACCATGTTCCATTACAAGTATTTGAACAAGCTTTTTTCAAGTCCTATCTTTTTAATAGCCTGCATTTGTGTTAATGTTATAGGCTTTAAAGGGAAATGCCTCTATGTTGCAGATGCCAATTATATGCCAATATGGTAGAATGGAAAGACTTGATTTGGGTGAACCTTCATTAAAATCTGTTTCTATCATTTATTACTACTTCTGTGACCTTGAGAAAATTACTTAACTGCTCTGGACCTGAATTTTCTCTTTTGTAAAATGATGAATTTAGAAAATATCATGGACCCCTTTGGTGGGCTGATGAAGTCTGTGAACCCTTTTAATGGTCTGGTTTTTCCTATCTCTAAGGACAGACTTTCCAATATTTAATGATCATGTCCTTTCTTTGTTTTTGCTTTTCTAGGGTTAGCTGATCATCATATAGCCTAGACTTCAGGCCCCTCACTATCCTGATTGTCCTTTTAAATGATGGTTTAGATCATTTGACCTCTCTTCTCTTTTATTTCCTAATATGAAAAAAAAAAAAAACTTGATCCCATGAGATCACTAGTGAAATTATTACTAGTTACACGACCAAAAAACTTCCCCTTCTTATAGAAATAATATAGATCCAAAACTGACTACTCATTATTTTCCCCTGGGAGTACATTGATGTTTTGTTTTGTTTAAAAACTTTTTCTACATCTATTGAGAGAAAACCAACAGAGATCATATGATTATTTCAATAGATGATTGTTATTGTTATGGTCAATTATGCTGATAGTTTTCCTAATATTGAACAAGTCCTGAATTTCCAATAAAAATCTCATCTGGTCATAGTGGGTGATCTCTGTGACAAATTGCTATAATCTCCTTGCTAGTATTATATTTCATTTTTTTACGCATTTATAATTTTAAAAAATACATATTACTTATGCCCAGACTCTTAATATATCCTTATACCCTAGATTGAGAATCAAAGAGATCTGGATTCTGTTCCAGGTCCTAGAATTAATTCACTACTTGAGACTGGGAACGGCTAGGGGCTCAGGAAGGCCTAAGTTTAAATGTGATCTTAGATACTTACTAGCTTTGAAGTCCTAGTCAAGTCATTTACCTTGTTTGGCTTAGTTTACTCAACTGTAAAAATGAGTTGGAGAAAGAAATGGCAAGCCACTCTACTATCTCTGTCAAGAAAACCTCAATGGAGTCATGAAGAGTCAAACATCTCTATAGCCCTTAGGTTCCTCATTTCATAGTACTTTCTATATAAGCCGAGATATATAGATTTTTTTTTTAATCCTCATTTTATAAGTTAGAATCCTTCAGTTCAGAGATATTATAAGACTGCTCATGGTCACATAGCTGGTAAATGTCAAAGACAAGACTTTAACTTGTGCTTTTCTGATGGCAAGTTTAGTGCTCTATTGTAGAATACTATCTCTCAATATCAGTAATTTCTAATATTCCTTTAAGTTCTGAAGTTATGCTATCAATATTTCTGCTTCTTAACCAAAGAGTGAGGTGAGAATGAAGGTTCTTCTTAAACTAAAAGACTGTATATGAATTTGACAATATTGTTTTTTTTTTGTCTCCAGAAAACCAAAGTAAATTATTACAGTGTGTTATTCCGAATCAGTTAGATTGTTTTATGCTAAATCTTTGTAATCAGATGATTAAATCATAATCAGAAACCATATAATATAATCTTCATAGATTTTTATGCATGAGGAAACCAGGACCCAGAGAACCTATTTTCTACCTGGGTTCACCCACAGAGGAATGACAGGAGTCTGAATCCTGTACATTATCTATTTCAGATCTAGAAGTAGAAGAGCCATCCAAGGCAAGATTTGCCTTGGGTCTTCTGAATCCGGAACTAGTATTCTTTCCATTATATAATATTACCTCTCATTAAGCCAGAAAATACTTAATACATTTGGTACATTAATGATGTTCAAGGTCAAATAGAGAGGTAGCAGTGGAGTGTGGTAGATGCAGGAAGACTTGATTCAAGTCCTATGTCTCATAAGACCTACTAGATGTGTAACCATGGATAGGTAACCTACTCTCTCAGTACTCCCTGGTAATTCTCTAAAACTAAGTGAAGTGAGCAAAACAAGGAGAACATTGTACACAGTAACAAAAAGATTATGTGATGATCAAATGTGATGGAATTGGCTCTTTTCAACAATGTGGTGATTCATTCCAATTCCATTAGACTTGTGATGGGAAGTACCATCTGCATTCAGAGAGAGAACTATGGAGGCTGAATGTACATCACAGCATAGTATTTTCACCTTTTTTGTAGTTGTGGTGGTTGTTTGCTTGTATTTTTTTTTCTTTCTTGTGTTTTTTTTCCCCTTTTGATCTGAATTTTTTTAAACAGCATAATGAATAAGGAAATATGTTTAGAAGACTTGCACATGTTTAATCTACATTGTATTGTTTGATGTCTTGGGAAGGAGAAAGGGAGAATAATTTGCAAAGGTGAATGTTGAAAACTATCTTTGCTTATATTTGGAAAAATAAAATACTATTTAAAAATTAAAATATATATTTTTTAATTCCCTAAAATCACCAATTAGGGTAGGATCAACTGCCTACTTGGGAGGAGGAGGGGAATAGATGTTTCCACACTGGATGTTCCCTATCCTGATGAAATCACCCATAAATCTACACTAAATTAATTATATATGTGTGTATTAGAAATTAATTTAATATATACATGCAAATATGTATAAAATATAAAATATGCTTTACATATTTTATAGAAATATAAAATATAGTTTATACATATATATATTGTTTTATAAACATATATGTATATACATATGTATATTATGCATACATAACTCTAGAAGGGATATCAGAGTCCATCTAGTCCAAACTAATTTTGCTGACTATTGAGTTCATGCACTGAGTGGACAACCAAGCACTTAAGGCTAATTACCGATTGGACAATAATCTATAAGCATATACTTGGAAAATGACCCTTCCCACTATCCTGTGCTGGCTCGATGATTGATGTATACAGAAGATTGTAGGAGGGACTAGGGGCTGGAGTAAGACTAACCAGAGTCACTTCTGGGTGGGAGACAAAGAAGGAAGGTGGCAGAGATTTTGCTTCCATCCAATTCAATCCTATCTCTAAAGACCAAGAATAAACACTAAGAATTTTTGCTTATCCTGACTCTGGCTGATTCTAAAGTATCAGGGTGCTAACCAGTCATCACATTTTGCAATTGAGAAAACTGAGGCACAGGGAGATGACAATTTGCCCATGGACACACAGTGATCATTAGTTTTTTGGAAGCCAGACCCTCTGACTCCCAGAGTTAGTGTCCTCTCTCCTGTAGCATCCTTACTTATTTGGGTAAGGGAATAGGGGATGGACCACATACTTGAGGGATGAGAACAAAAATCATAGAGGAAGCTAACCTGAGGCTTGTATGAACATGCCAGGGTTTGTAATGAACAAATCAAGTGACTAGGCCCCCACCCACAACAGGAGTATTCTAAAAGCAGCTTCTCATAGAGGCTTTTCCTTTGTCATGATTCCAGTTTTACAAAAAAAAAAAAAAATTGCTCAAGGAGAATTCCTTCTCTCCATTTCCAAAAGATTTCCAGGTACTAACTCCAAGTTCCTTTGTGCCGATGGCAAATTTTGAGGCCTTTGCAGGCAGAGTGAGCTTGATTGTTCAGGAGCTGGCAGAAAGCCTCTAATTATCTGTTATGCCTCAAACACAACTAGGTAATTTAGTGGATAGAGCACTAGACCTAGAGTCAGGAAGACTCAGCTTCATGAGTTCAAATCCAGCCTCAGACACCAACTATGTGACCCTGGGCAAGTCACTTCACTCTGTCGGCCTCAGTTTCCTCATCTATAAAATTATCTGGAGAAGGAAATGGCAAGGGAAATGGCAAACCACTCCAGGATCTTTTCCAAGAAAATCCTGAATAGGGTCATGAAGAATTGGATATGGTTGAAGTGACTGAATAGCATGTCTTAAAGAATCTCTCTTGGACATCTGGTAATTAAATGTCTTATTCAGATATAGATGGTACTCCATGACCCAAGATACCATCCAGCTCCTAGATATCTGTGATTGTGTAACTCTTTTATTCTTCAAATACAATTCTACTTGGTTTATCTACCCTTGAACAAAATGTCCCTCCCAAGATAAGCTACTCACTCTAGGCTGCTAACTCAACTCCTTCCAACCTTTCCTCAACCTCTGGAGGGTGGAGCATGCAACTCCTCTCAAAGCTTTCCTCTATTGAGGCAATATTTGGACTCTCCACCTCAGATTCATTTTTTATTTATATCTTTGCTTGGTTTCAGCTCATGGAACAAAATGGCCACCTCCTGCCATCTTCCCCAGCTCTTTTCAGATTACTCTTGTGTATTGTCTTTCCATATTAGATTATAAACTTCTTGAAGGCAGGAATTGTCTTTCTTTTTCTTATATGTATCCTCAGAGCCTACCAAAATGCCTGGCTCATAGTAGGAGCTTAATAAATATTTATGGAATTGAATTGACTACATTGGTTATAACAGAAAAGATATTTTCATACAAGTCAATCTCTTGATAGCAATACTCTGATATGCCTGGGATTTCCCCCTCGCAGACGGCTTTCAAAAAACTAATTAACAATTACATAATACATTAAGATTATAGTTTTAGATCTGTAAGGAACCTTAGAGACTATCAAATCCAACACTTCTTTCCATTTTGCAGATGAAGAAACTGAGATAAAAAAGAAGTAATTTTTCCAGGGTTTCATAATTAATAAGTATTTGAGGTAGGATTTGAACCCATTTTCTCCTTATTATCAGGCAAGAGTTCTTAACAAAGGGTTCATAGACTCACAAATGGTCTCCATGAATTTAGATGCAAAATTATATATTGTTGTAGTTCAGTTGTACCTGATTCTTTATGACCCTATTTAGGATTTTTTTTTGGCAGAGACTCTGCAATGGTTTGCCATTTTCTTCTCCAGCTTATTTTAAGAGAAGGAAATTGGGACAAATAGGGTTAAGTCACTTGCCCAAGGTCACACAGCTAGTCAGTATCTGAAGTCTGATATGAACTCAAGAAAATGAGTCTTCCGGATTCCAAGCTCAGTGCTCTATTCACTGCTCCACCTAGCTGCCTCTACAACATAATATATATAGTAAATCAAAATATAACTTTGGAATAACATTTTAGAAAAATAGTCATTGAATCTTCAACTAGAACTATTCAATTTCTTCCCTTATTGTTCTACTTAAGTATTGAAAGGATAATATCTTAGTCCTTCAATGGAAAAAAAGGATCCTGACTTTAGATAAATAACATCCCAATCACTTCCAGGGTGGGGAAAGCATCTTCATTTGGTTGCCAAAATAAGATATATACTTTTTGCCATTAATATGATTCTAAGGCATAACATCTTCAGGAGTTAACATGTGGCTAACGTAAATATCCTGCTAAACACACAAAAAAAGTATAATTGGAGTGCTAAGGCTAAGTGATGCAACACCTTTGTTACTGGTCAAATGAGGTACCTAAAAATTGCCTATCGCCAATTCAGGAATGGGTTCCATGAAGAAACAATACCTAAATCCAAGAGAGCAGCTGTTGCAGCATCTAGTTCATTTTAAAGATTCAATTGTTTATTAAAATAAATGTCCTGAATCATAAAAAAGTTAAAAAAAAAAGTATTCATGATATGATTGCATGCTTATCATCTTGGAGGGAGGGAGAAAATTTGGAACTTGAAAATTTTTTTAAAAGAATGTTTAAAATTGTCTTTATATAATTAAGGAAAATAAAATAGTTTAAAAATATTGATGAAATAAAGAAATCTTGAAGCTCTTTGCCATTCTCTTTTATTCCTACCTTTGAACTGAAGTTAACAAATATTAAAGCAAAATTGACAATTTGAAAGCCCCACTCCCTTTTTTAAAAAAGTTCTTATGAGAAGTTCTCTACCTCCACAACTCTATAGCAGATGGTACAT
Organism: Sarcophilus harrisii; assembly: GCF_902635505.1. Lineage (NCBI taxonomy): Eukaryota > Metazoa > Chordata > Mammalia > Dasyuromorphia > Dasyuridae > Sarcophilus > Sarcophilus harrisii. The sequence continues at coordinate 31,857,338 of NC_045430.1, forward strand.
AAACTCTAATTATCTTCATGGTGGTCTTTTGCAAACACATGAACACTGCAATATGAGATGACTGCCCATCCCATGAAATTATGTTTCTTATTATTTCTGAGTACACCATAAAAACAATTAAATGCTTGCATTTTTCTCTCTAAGGAGAAGGTTTTCCCCCCCACACACACCCATTTAGCTACAATCTCCTTTGGACATGGGATGATAAAGATTTATATGACTCAGTTTTTCCAGGAGTATATCAATGGTCAGTTCATTGGTCACTAGACATGGATCTCTTGTTAAAAATGAAAAAATACTAAATTAGTTTATGTAGATGGTCAAAAGCAAGAATTTTTAAACCTTTGTTACATCTTGAACCTTTTTTGAAGGTTACGGAGTGCTTCTTAGAATAATATCCTTAATACAGAAAATATAATAGGAGCACAATTAAAAAAAAACAATTTTCCTGAGAAATAATTGTCAAAATATTAAAACAACAACAACAACAACAACAACAACAACAACAACAAAAACAAGTCCATGGACCAAAGGCTAAGAACCTCTGGCTTAACAACTATAATTCTTGGAATGCTTTTTTGATTTTTCTTTCTCTCTGCTTGAATTATTAGATAACCATAGCCAAGGATTTCATCATCAAGAGACCAAATTTCTGATGATAAACTTCTTTCCTTACTTAAGTTATTTCTTGGAGATTACAGATTATGTCATAAAAAAAATTGGCAGAAGAAATTGGGCATATTTAGCCTGGAGAAGACTGAGGGAAACATGAATATCTATCTTCAAATAATTGAAGAACTATCAATCATGAAAATTCCATTTGAAGTTAGAGGGCAGTCATATCTAATCTATACTGGACTATTTGTTGTCTTGGGGAAAGGAGAGAGGAAAGGGAGAAAGAAAAATTTGGAACACAAAGTTTTGAAAGTTTGAAAACTATCTTTGCATGTATTTGGAAAAATAAATACTTTTGAAATAAATAATAAAAAGAAGTTAGAGACCAAAACCTGACACTATAGGTAAAGGTTACCCAAAAAGTCAAGGTTAGAATCATTGTCAAGGAAAAAATATATTTTTTCTTATTAGAACTAATCTACATGTCTGGGGATATAGACCTCTTTGGAGGTGTTGAAGCACAGGTTGGAGGACAGTTGTTGGGTATGTTATAGTGACATTCCTTTTGAATATGAGTCGTACTAGATAGTAACTAATATTCTTTAATAGTTTTGTAAATTCCCAGCCAGAAAGAACCTTAGAAGCCATCAAGTCAAACCATCTTCTTCCAATGAGGAGACTCAAGCTACTCAAAATTCAATGACTTGCCCAGAGCCAAGCAGCTAATTAATGTCTGAACTTATAATAGAGCTAACATTTAGACAGGGTTTTCTATGTGCCAGGGGGACTTTGGTAAGCATTTTACAAATATTTTCTCATTTGGTCCTTACAACAATTCCGGAAAGTGCTTTAATTATCCTTCTTTTACAGAGGAAGTAACTGAGGCAAATATATTCAATATTTTCTCCAAGGACAAACAGCTAGTGAAAGTCTGTACCTACATTTGAACTCGGGTCTTTCTTTTTCCAGGTCTGGCACTCTATCCACCATGCCAGATTGTATGCCTGATTATAGTTGTTGCTGCCAACTCTTAGATTCTATAATTCTATGATTCTATATACTACTGGGATTGTATCTGAAGCCTTTTTCAGCTATGTAATCTTTAGCTTACTTTCTGATGGTATAATTTTCACAAAAAGCCCAGTTCATCTCCATGCCATGACAAGGCATCCATTGAATAATCTTTGTTAATTTGCTTTTTAGGCAAAGGAATCTTAACCATATGATAAGATTAAAAAGATTAAAAATTATGAAAAATAATATTTTAATTACTTTGAATTTCATATTTTTCTACAACCTTATTTTTTTGCTTTTTTCCTATCTCCGTACTTTCTTCCTCTTCTTCTTTGTTTTTAAATACTTACATTATCCTGGGCAGATAGGTGGTGTAATGGTTAGATACAACTCTGGATCTGGAACCAGGATGACCTGAGTTCACATGCGACCTTGGACTCTAATTAGCTGTGAGAGCCTGGGCAAGTTACTTAACCCTGTTTGCTTCAGTTTCTTCAACTGTAAAATGAGCTGAAAAAAAGAAATGGCAAACCATTCCAACATCTTTGCCAAAATAAGATAAAATAAACCAAATTGGGTCATGAAAAGTTAAAAATGATTGAAGAATAACAACCAAAAAATATGTTGTCTCACATGTACCACAGAATTGTTCAAGAAAAATCACCCCCTGGTCTATGAATGTCCTTCTTTCTTGGAAAATAAAAGAGCAATCTATCTTCTAGACTATAATTATTGGCTTGTTGGAGCTTGCCTTGACACTGGGTTGGGGCTCAGGAAATCCTTTGAAATGCACAGCTTGCCAGGTTATCAATGTAACAACAGGGCACTGCTTATAATACCTTCCTTTCTGGGGCTAAAGTGATTTACACACCTCTGTCAAGAAATAGATTAAGATTTACAAAGAAATATTTATTGCCATTGAAAACTGTAATAACAAGTTGTTGCCTGTATTGTCTAGCTTCTCACAAAGCTGATGTTCATTACCACGCACCTAAGGCAAGATATACAACTTTTTCTGCATACTTAATGTGGTTTGACGGGAAGATCGACCAAGCAGAACTGAAAAAGAATTGAAAGGAAAAAACACATTTTTGTTGGAACATCTGAGGTTCATCTTTAGATTTTCTTAGTGCACTTTAAAATGCATTATTGTCCTTCATTAACAAACTCTTGCAAACAATTTGCTTTTAAAAAAAAATTATAATGAGGCTAAACAAACAAACAAAAAAAAAGGCTGTTTTTTTTTTTTCTTTGCTATATAATGCCAAGCTCTCTGTTGCAGTAAAGGCCCTGAATAGAAAAAAGCTTCTTGAAAACTATTCCTAATTATATATTGCAAACCTCCATTTTTAATTACCATCAACAGTTGTATATCAAATCAAATCCCAATCAAAAATTACCAAAGCCAAAGAAATCTTTTCTATAACTCTCTTGGGGGGTAAGGAACTGTGAAGAAAGGGAATTTATTAAGTACTATTGTGTGCTCAGCTTTTATAAGCTCTTGTCTTTTATCTAAGCTTTAATTATTTTATTTCTTTCTTTTTCTTTTCTTTCTTTTTTTTTTTTTTTTTTTGCTGAGGTAATTGGGGTTAAGTGATTTGCCCAGGGTCACACAGCTAGGAAGTGTTAAATGTTTGACACTAGCTTTGAACTCAGGTCCTAGACTTCAAAGCTGATGCTCTATCTATTGCTATCTAACTGCCCTATTATTAGTAAGCTTTATCTCATTTAATCTACAACAATCCTGGGAAGTAGGAGCTAATATGACCACCATTTTACAGTTGAAGAAATCGAGACAGGGAGAACAGAGCTAGTAAGTGTCTGAGGCTGAATTACAATTAAGTTTTTCCTGATTCCAGACCTAAGGTTCTATCTACCTACCTGCCTTTTTCAGAGGTAAGGCCATATTTTTGATCACTGAAAATCAGTGTGGTAGCATAGAGTATTGGACCTCTGTTCAAATCCCTCTTGGTCACTGGTTATATATTTATAGGCAAATCATTCAACACCTCTCTTCTTCAGCAATTTCTTAATCTGTAAAATGGGGATGATAATGTTATATCTGTGAATACCTTTGTAAAGCTCAGATAAGACTGATGTACATAATACCTTCATAAATTATAAATCACTATATGTGTCAGCTATTATTATTAATGATCATATTATAATATTAAATCATCCTTTAATCTGGAAAGGAAAATGTGTATTTGCCATGATCAAGGAACTACAGATTATGAAAGTTAAAAGGAAGATCATGTAATCCAACTCCTGCTTTTTAAAGATAAAGGGGATGATTAATTCAAGCACTCTCCAGACTGGTGTGAACTTGAGCCAAGGGTTTCAACTCTACATTCAATGCTCTTTCCACTATGATATTCTTCCTCTATAGGCATGACATAAGGAAAAGAACATTGTCTCTAAAGCCAAAGGACCTGCCTTGATATCCCATCTCTTTTATGGATGATCATTTAACCTCTCTGGCACTCTTATTTCCCAATCTATAAAATGAGAAGTTTGTACTAGCATACCTTTATGGTCATCACCAGTTCCAAATCTATGATCTTTTGTCTAGCATTAGGTTTTCAGATTTATTATAGCACTAATAATAAAAGCAATATTTTGAAAGTATATGGCAACATGTTATTGCAAAGCTTTTCCCATATAATGAGTTCTTATTGCCCAGTCATTTTTCAGATGTGTTCAATTCTTTGTGACCTATTTGGGGTTTTCTTGGCAAAGATGCTGGAGTGATTTGCCATTTCTTTCTTAAGTTCATTTTTTACCAATGGAGAAACTGAGGCAAACAGACTTTTCCAGGATCATACAGCTACTAAGTGTTGGAGGCCAGATTTGAACTCAGGAAAAAATCTTCCTGATGCCAGAACTGTCACTATGTGCATGATGGTGCCATCTGGCTGTTCATTTTCAACTCATTTGCAATGGTTAAACTGAATTAGTCCCATGGGAAGAGTGTTAAATTGAAGATTAAAAATCCCTAGTTCATTCCACAGCTATGACAATTGTCACTTTGAAAAACACAACGGTATAATGGATACCGCAAAGGAAGACTTGTGTTCAAGTCTTGCCTAACATTAACTGTTGAACTCCTTGGCAAGTCAATCTCTCTGGGTCTGTTTATTTTTTTTAAATACAAAGGGATTCCAGTCTCTAAGTTACCTTCAACTCTAAATCTATGACCCTATGATGATTCATTGAACTATATGAGCTGCAGTATGCTATATGAATCATTGATCTCTTTATATCTCAATTTCTCCTTTATTATAGGAAAAATAATATTTTCCTATAATAATAAATATTAATAATAATATTAATAATAATATTAATAATAATAATAATAATAATAAATAATAAAAGGTAAACACCTTTTACCTCCCTCACAGGTTATCACCACAATTAAGAGATAGTATGTGTGTGTGTGTGTGTGTGTGTGTGTGTGTCTACTCCCTTGTCAAAAGCTCTATAAAATGTTACCCTTGATAATAGCTGGTACTTTAAGGCTCACAAAGCTCTCTATATTTTTATCTGAGCCACATGAAAAGCCTGTGAAGTAAATTATTTTGATCCTCATTTTACAGGTTGAGATAGGATAAATAACTTTCCCAAAATCACAAGCTAGTAAGATTGAGACACAATTCAAACACATCTTCCTGACTATAAATTCAACACTCTACCCACTGCTACATCTAGCTGCCATCAAAATGTTTACTATAATCATCACCATGATCATCACAATCCTCATCATCATTATCATATACATCTAAACTATCATCATCACCATCATCATCACCATTATCATCACCACCATCATTGCCATCATCATCATTTTACTGTTTACACCATCATCATCATCATCATCACCATCACTGCCACCATCACTATTATTGCCATCATTATCATCATCTTTGCTGCTTACACCATCATTACCACCCTCATCATTACCATCACCACCATCATCATCACCATCATTGCCACCATTATCATCATCTTTACTGCTTACACCATCACCACCACCATCATTGTCATCACCATCAACATCATCACTGTCATCACCATCATTGCCACCATTATCATTATCTTTAATTCTTATACTATCACCATCACCACCACCACTACTGTTGTCGTTGTCATCATCATCATCGCCATCACTGTCACCAGTGACACCATCATCATCCTCAGCACTACCATCACCATCAATTTCATCACTACCATCATCATCTTCACCATCGTTGAAGAATTCCTTTGCCTAAGAAAGGACAATTTCTTTGTGAGAGGCACCATAGTACAACATAAAAAGTGCTTGATATTCAGTCAGATGATCTGAGTTTGAATATCATTTCTGCCACTTATGATCTGTGTGACCCTGGGTAAGTCTCCTTTCTTTTTCTTTTTTTTTAAATAGCTTTTTATTTGCAAGTTATATGCATGGGTAATTTTACAGCATTAACAATTGCCAAACCTTTTGTTCCAATTTTTCCCCTTCTTCCCCCCACCCCTCCCCTAGATGGCAGGATGACCAGTAGATGTTAAATATATTAAAGTATAAATTAAATACAAAATAAGTATACATAATCAAACCATTATTTTGCTGTACAAAAACAATCAGACTCTGAAATATTGTACAATTCGCCTGTGAAGGAAATCCAAAATGCAGGCAGGCAAAAATATAGGAATTGGGAATTCAATGTAGTGGTTCTTAGTCATCTCCCAGAGTTCTTTCTCTGGGTGTAGCTGGTTCAGTTCATTCCATTGGAATGAACTCCATTCCATTGGAGTTCTCCATTGGAACTGATTTGGTTCATCTCATTGGTGAAGATGGCCAGGTCCATCAGAATTGATCATCATATAATATTGTTGTTGAAGTATATAATGATCTCCTGGCCCTGCTCGTTTCACTCAGCATCAGTTCGTGCAAGTCTCTCCAGGCCTTTCTGAAATTATCCTGTTGGACATTTCTTACTGAACAATAATATTCCATAATACTCATATACCACAATTTATTCAGCCATTCTCCAATTGATGGGCATCTACTAAGTTTCCATTTTCTGGCCACTACAAAGAGGGCTGCCACAAACATTCGTGCACATACAGGTTTCTTTCCCTCTTTAAGATCTCTTTGGGATATAAGCCCAGTAGTAACACTGCTGGATCAAAGGGTATACACAGTTTGATAACTTTTTGGGCATAGTTCCAAATTGGTCTCCAGAATGGTTGGATGTATTCACAATTCCACCAACAATGCATCAATGTCCCAGTTTTCCCACATCCCCTCCAACATTCTGCGTTATCTTTCCCTGTCATTCTAGCCAGTCTGACAGGTGTGTAGTGTATCTCAGAGTGGTCTTAATTTGCATTTCTCTGATTAATAATGACTTGGAGCATCTTTTCATATGGCTAGAAATAGTTTCAATTTCTTCATCTGAGAATTGTCTGTTCATATCCTTTGACCATTTATCAATTGGAGAATGGCTTGATTTCTTATAAATTAGAGTCAATTCTCTATACATTTTGGAAATGAGGACTTTATCAGAACTTTTGACTGTAAAAATATTTCCCCAGTTTATTGCTTCCCTTCTAATCTTGTCTGCATTAGTTTTGTTTGTACAAAAACGTTTCAATTTGATATAATCAAAATTTTCTATTTTGTGATCAGTAATGATCTCTAGTTCTTCTTTGGTCATAAATTCCTTCCTTTTCCACAGGTCTGAGAGGTAAACTATCCTGTGTTCCTCTAATTTATTGATAATCTCATTCTTTATGCCTAGATCATGATCCCATTTTGGCCTTATTTTGGTGCACAGGGTTAAGTGTGGGTCGATGCATGGCATCTCCTTTCTGATGTAACATGAGAGAATGAACTAGATCATTTCTATGATGGAAAGTGACCTGTCTTCAAATCTCTTTTCTCACACTAGATATGTGACTGTGAGCAAGTCTGTCAACATTCCTCTGCCTCAGTTTCTTCAACTGTAAAATGAATTCAATAATGCCCACAGTACTCATCTCCGGTTCTAAGTCTATGATCACCTGAGGTAATGAATTACCAAAAGTGAAGCTTAGAGATCTGTCCTTTCAATACTATATTCAAAAGCAAAGGGCTGAGGAAATAATTAAAACAAAGCTAATGGTTGACAGCATGAAGAATGTAGTCTCAGAATATTCCCAATTATTTCTAGCATTCCCCTAAATATTAGAGTTACCATTCATAATTATAATCATCATAGCTTTATTAACAATTAAAAAAAATAAAATGTCTACTAGCTTCTGGATAGATTTTAAGTCTATAGAAAAACTTAAAAAAAGAGAAAAAAAAAGCCACCAAAAGTTGGGTTTAGACTTTAGAGTACTGGGTACAGGCATTTTTTTTTTTTAAAATGGGTGCTGGCAAGAAGTGAGATGGGTAACATTCTCCTATATCCTAAGAGCCAGGTATTGCTAACAAGATATTAAAATTTTCCTCTGCCTGGTAGAGATTTAATAACAACATACTTCTAGCATTAATCTCGTGTGCCTCTGCATCAAAGGCTGATGGCAAAGGAATCCCCAAACTTACATGTCCTGTTTTGCTTTTCTCCTGCCATATCTGATCTTATGGCACCTCTTGTTTCTTCTTAGCTGGACAGGACATTCATTTTTGTTCCCTTCAAGCTTATCTCCCTTGACTGGAATGTGAATCTCTGGGGTTAAATCTTCAACAGACTTGATATGTTCCAGTGCCTCTAGGTTGTGCAAATTTGGCTGATTTTTTTTTTTTTTTTTTTTTTTGAGGAAAGGCAGGTCATGGCCACAGTCAATCCTATTTTTTCTAAATTGATAATCACCACTGACTCTAAAAGGTAAGGGGAAGAAGGGAAAGAAATAAGTACTCATTAGGCACCCATTATGTGCAATCCAGTGATACTGGCCTCTGTGATGTTCTATCTCCTGACCATTTCATTACCTGTGACTAGAATGATCTACCTCCTCATTTTTACCTCCTGGTTTCCTTGACTTTTCCAAGGGTCAGCTTAAATCTTACATTTTCCAAGCCTTTTCCAGCTCCTCAAATCCCTTCCATTGCTAGTGGCTTTTCTCTTACATTACCTTCCAATTATCCTGGAATGTATCTTGTACAAGCATCATTCTTTCTCATGCTGTCTTCTCTATTAGAATATGAGCCATACAAAGAACTGGAAACTGACTGGATACTCATCAATTGGAGAATGGCTGAAAAGTATGTTATGGAATATTGCTCTATAAGAAATAATCAGCTGGATGATTTCAGAAAGACCTGGAGACACTTACATGAATTGATGCAAAGTAATGAGAACATTGTACAACAACAAGATTATATGACAATCAATTCTGATGAATGTGGCTCTTTCCAACAGTGAGGTGATTCAAGCTAGTTTCAATGACCTTGTGATGGAGAGAGCCATCTGCATCCAGAGAGAGGAGTATGGAAACTGAGTCTGGATCACAATATAGCATTTTCACTCTTTTTTTGTTCTTTGCTTATTTATTTATTTTTTTGTTTCTTTCTCATTTTTTTCTTTTGGATTTGATTTTTCTTGTGCAGTGTGATAATTGTGGTAATATGTATAGAAGAATTGCACATATTTAACTTACATTGGATTACATGCTGTCTAGGAGAGGGGGTAAGGAGAAAGAAGGAAGAAAAAATGGAAACACAAGGTTTTGCAAGAATGAATGTTGAAAACTATTTTTGCATATATCGTGAAAATAAGCTACTATTAAAAAAAAAAAGAATATGAGCCATATCCCCAGAGTTTAGCATTGTTCCAAGGACATTTATCATTGTTCGGTTATTTTCAATTGTATCTAACTCTATGATCCTTTTGGGGGTTTCTTGGCAGTGATACTAGAGTTGTTTGCTTTTTTCACCCTCTAGATCATTTTATAGATGAGGAAACTAAGGCAAATAAGGTTAAGTAAATTTGCTCAAAATCACATAGTTAATAAATGTCTGAGACCAGATTTGAATTCAGATTTTCCTGACTTCAGGACTCATACTCTAGGCACAAAGGTACCACCAAGTACACACTTGGAATATGGTAAGTCCTAAACAAGTGTTATTGATAATAAGGACACTGGTCCATAATATTAAATCAAGACTGGTCACACATCAGAATTTTGAAGTCTTTCCAAAGTTGCTTGTCTCTGAAATGTTGCTAACATGGTATAAAATGTTCTGGTTTTGTTCCCTTCCCTCTGCATCTGTTCATACAAATCTTCACAAGTTCCTCTATATCCATCTATTTTCATCTGCTCCTTAAACTTTTACTATCAATCTCTCTGTTGTTGAACTATATTATATGATTTTAGAAGCTTGAACAAAAGCAGGCATTGAAGCAAAGAATTGTGGTGAAATAAAAATAGTAACTCTGAGTTCTCCAATATGATGGAAAGAACACTGAACTTAAAATTGTAGAATGTGGTTTTCAGACACAGATTCATGGTATTTCGGATGAAAAAAGACCTTAGAAAATATCCAGAATGAGAACATGATTATGACACTTTCCACAGTTCTCTTTACTTCCTTCCCAACTTTCCTTAATCTCTCCCTCTGATTCAAGAGCTGGAGGGTAGAACAGCAAACTCTTTCCAATGTCTTCCCTAAGGGAAGATGGCAGAAACAAGATTCAGCTCACTCCACTTTGGTTCTGCTGTCCGGACTACTTTCAACTCCAAGGACACAATGCCTCCTCAATGACTACTTCATGGCTTCCCCCCTACCCCCCTACCTCTTCTCTCTCTTTGTGTATTGTCTCTCCCTTTAGTTCAGAAGGACAACTAGGTACTGCTAAAGTGGGTAGGGCACCATAACTGGAAGACCAATGCCCATGAATTCAAATCCAGCCTCAGACTCTTACTAGCTGTGTGATTTTAGGCAAGTCACTTTTTTTTCTCCATTTCCTCATCTATAAAATAAATTGGAGAAGGAATGACAAACCACTTCAGCATCTTTGCCAAGAAAATCTCAAATGTGATGGAATTAGACACAATTGAAAACAACAGAACTTAGGTTACAAAGTCCGTGACAGTAGGGACTAGCTTTATTTATTTGGTTTTTAAAAAATTATTATTATATCCCTAGTACTTAGCACAATATCTGGCACATATTAGGTACTTAACAAATGTTTATTGGAATGTACTGGAAATGTAATAATAGTTATTCATTTTGTGGAGAGGAAAGGCTACAGTATTTTAAAGATGAATTATTACCAATGGAGAGTCATAAAGGGGGGGTTCTTTTTGGGTCAAAATTATCACCAACTTTTTGTTATTGCTTTGCAGATAATTTTTCTGATATTATTGATTGCTTAATAATACTGCAAACCATCCCTGATCAAGAAAAAACATAATTGTTGCTTGCATGAAAGGAAGAATCTGTATTCCATAGAATTTTCCTTCATTTTGACAGAGCAGTGGCAACTTTTGTTATTCGTTTGCTTATAGAATCATAAGATCACAGTTCTAAAAGTAGAAAGTACTTTGATCTCATCTAGTCCAATTGCCTTACTTTATAGATGAGATAATAAAGCCCCAGAGATTTCTTTCCCAATGTCACCCAAGGTTGCACTAGTAGTAAATAGCAAAATCCACAATTTGCATCCTTTCAATTTCAATAAGTAAAAGATGAAACTGTTTAAAGGAATCTTGACCTATTTCAAGCATTTATCAAGCACCAACTATATTTGAGGCAATATACTAAAATAAAAATAAAAATTTTCTGTAAGCCTACATTCTATTAAGGAGCTTGTGGGATTGAAAGGATAGATCTTTCAATCGCTAAAGATGTCAGAGACTAGATTTCCTTTTTTTCTTTTCCAAATTCAATAAACTAGCAACACTCTGAAAAAATAAATAAAAACAAAAAAACCCCCAAAACAATAATAAGATAGTGTTTACAACTGTATATTCCAAAATAAGTGATTAAAAAAAAAAGCCATCTGTACCTCTGAGTCCTGAGCTGAACTCTTAAAATACATCTATTTTAGGCTACTATTAATCTCCCAATATAACTTGATTAAAAAGATCAGGTGGAAAGCAAAGCTATCCAGTGTCACCCTTGTTATTTGATATTGTTTTGAAAATACTATCTATAGGAATGAAAGAAAGAAAATGAATTTGAGGGAATGAATATAAGAAAGATATGAGACTACAACTGTGATTTCACAGATATTTCCAGTTGAAGAAATTTGCTCTACTAATAAAGGTCAACACTTTCTCTTTCTAAAGAGTTGGCTAAAACACTAGGAAGTGAAGTGATTTGCCCACAGTCTGACAGTTTGTATGTTTAAGAAATAGGACAGAAATCCAAGTATTTCTGGCTCTTTGATCAGCTATTTGTCTACTATACCACACTACTTCTCATAAACATAAGCAAAAAAGAAATAAACTATATATATATATATATATATATATATATATATATATATATATTTGCATGTGACATAATGGCTTTTTTGGCAAATTTAAGATTCAATGAAAAAATTAATAAAGCAGTAACTTCAGTAAAAAAAATAGTAGGAATAAATTACAACCCTCACCTCCAAAAGAAAACCTTAAGCATTTAACTTGATGATCTAAGCAATTCCTTATTCTTTGAGTCAATTTTCTATTCAATTCAATAAGTAATGAGAATTCACCTGCTGTATAAATACATAATATGTAATATATATGTATATGAATATGTGGGTGAGAACTTGAGTTGTATGTATGCATATACTTCCCCATAATATTTATGTACATGTACATATGTAAATATATATGTATATATTTATATACATGTATGTGTGCACCTATATATACAGAATTGTGTATGTATATACCATATATTCATGTGTGAGTATATATATGTACACATATGTATACATATATTCACCTATATATACATGTGTTTATTTATATACATATACATCCACATACATATGTACACAGAGACATACCTATGTTTACACACATGTATAAACAGACTCCCTATTATCCCTAAGAAACCAACTAATGGTCTGGCACCTTTTACATTTTTTAATCAACGCAGGGAGGCAGGTGTTTGGCTTTGAGCAGTGGAATCACTTTAAGGAAATGCTATGGATTAAGCTGGGAGGTGAAGGATAAGGCTTTGATATCGGATATCACCTTTCCCTCTCAAACTCATCTAACCCCTAACTACAGTCTGCTTTGATTCATTTCAAGGTTGATTATCCAGTTTGAGTATTATATAAGCCCTTGGCTCCTTCCCCTTTTCCTCCTCCTCCTCCTCAGCCATTTTGCTGCTCATTAGCGCTTCAACTAGAGAGTGACTGGAGGAAATTAATGGAACTGGAAACTCAAATCCATCGACTTTACCTTCTTTTCCCAGATGTCCTTGGATAATCTGAAAGCCTTAATCATTCAAGTTTTTAGCTTAGAACAACAACAAAAAAATCTAATTCACAACAAATATATCTTATGATTATTTTAACTATGCATGATCTGGTAGGGAATGTTTAATCTGTTTCTCTAGAAAGCCAGAAGTTTGCTAGCTGCTCTAAAATATAAACAAAAAGCATTTTTTTTTATCAGAATAGAGTTTGGGCATTTATGATATTCTATTCTATAATTAAAATGTTGAATAAAACTAATTTATTACTGAAAAGTAAACACATACATTGTGCCTTAAAAATAAGATAAACAAGGGCTAGATTGTGTAATTCTTTTAAAGCTAAAAGGAGATAGTTTATACTAGAAGCAGTAGGAAATTTTTGGAGCTTGTGAGGTAGCTGAGTCACATGGACCTATCTGTCCTTAAGGAAAATTTACTTTGCTAATATGTGTAGGATGGATTAGAGTGGGAGAGGCAAGAAGGAGCTCAGTTAGGAGGCTGTCACAATTATCTAGGTGAAGGTTAATGAGGACCTGTTCTAAGGTCATCAAGGTTCTAGTGTTAAGGCTAGACAGGATTTTAGAAATTATTGAGTTCAATGAGTCTATTTATCTTTCACAGATGAAGAAAGTCAGAAGAATACTGTTACAATCATAGGTATGAGTTAGAAGGCATTTCACTGAGGCCCAGGAAATTAAATGACTTCTCCAAAAACACTTAGATTGTAAATGAAAAGGGAAAATGAGGCAGACTACAGGTAGTCACACAGTAGGTATCTGAAACTCCTCATTTATCACTACTTGACAACCAACTTCTCTACCCACTTCATGTCCCATGAAGCTCATGAGAAGCATAAACTTATCATCCTATAAGATCTCATCAGTTTGGGTGTTCTACCTCATCACTAATCTCTCTGGTTAGAAATTGGAGTCAATGAACAATTTGAGAAGAAAGCTCAGATCAGACATCTCATTTCCTACCTCAATTGGAGTACCACCTTGGGACTTCTATGACTGATTTCTCCAACAAGACCCCTTTGGTTACCTTCCCTATCCCTTTAAGCTTTTTTCCCATTAGAATGTAATCTCCTTGAGGATAAGTTTTTTTTCTATTTGTAATGTCCCTTATTGATATCTTACCTTCTTCCCCATAGGTTGGTCCTATCTTTACTCTTCAGAAGTATAATACCAGCTCTGACCTTTCTAATGAATGCATATTTAGATAAATGGATAATATATAAAAAATTTTAGGGGAATGGGTCAAGTTTCTTGGTCAACACAGACATCCAGATATGGTTCTTGTATTACAAGAGGCCAATGGTGGTGCAATAAACAGACTACTGGGTCTCTAGGAAGCTCAGATGCAACCTTAAACCTTAACTAGTAGTGTGAACTGGGTAAGTCACTTAACTTCTGTTTGCCTCAGCTTCCTAAATTGTAAAATGGGGCCAATAATAGCATTTATCTTCCAAGGTTGTTGAAAGGATCAAATAAGAAAATATTTGAAAAATAGTTAATACAGTTCCTGGCACACAATAAGTATTATATAAATTCTCATTCCCTTCCCCTTCCCTAAATTACTATAATTCAAAAGATTTTTCCAGAGTTAGTCTAAAGCCTGTGAGACTGATTCATTAGATGTCTTATCACTTACTTTAAGTGGGGTGTAGTTGAATAAATCAATCATACCACCAAAAGACTAGGCAATATGTCTGTTTAGGTTTAGTCAGTTGGGGATAACAGAATCCTCAATTCATTAGCACAGGTATTAAATGGACAAACTAGCAATTAATCAACAGACATTTATTAAGCACCTACTATGTGGTAGAGACCATGCTAAGTGCTAAGGATACAAAAACAAAAATGAAAATAACCTCTACTTTCAAAGACTTTAAGTTCTATTGGAAAAAAATATAATATTTATATTTCATCCACTATAAAGATGGCATAAAATACAAAGCACTAAAAAAGCCCTTTAGACTTTTTTCAGATATTAATGAAACCTTGAGATTCTGCTAAATAAATATTTCTCATTCATCTCTAATCTCTATATCCAAACAACTCACAGGCAGATCATGGAAATTGGCAGCATCCAAATCTTTTGACCCCTTATGACACAACCCTTATTTCTTCTGCTATAGGGAACTCCACTATGAACTATTCTCTTCTGTTTTGAGAAGTATTTTTGTTGTTGAGTCACTTATAATGTTCATTTCTTCATGACCCCATTTGGGTTTTTTTTTTTTTTTTTTTGGCAAATATGCTGGGCTTCTCATTTCTCTCTCAAGTTTATTTTACAGATGAGAAAATTATCATTTCCTTCTCCAGTTAATTTTACAGATGGGGAGAGTGAAGCAAACAGGAAGGTGCCCAGGGTCACACAGCTAGTAAGTGTTTGAGACCAGATTTGAACTCAGGGAAGATGAATCTTCCCTGGTCCAGGTCTGGTTCTCTATGCACTATGGCACCATCTAGTGGGCCCTTCTGAGAAGCATTGTGCTCAGGAAACTTCCTGGAAGTCCATTGCCATATTCTCAAACCCAGGAGTGTCTAAGGTTGCTTCTGAGCTTCCTAGAGACCCAGAATTGCACCACCATTGGCCTCTTGTAATACAAGAGTCATGTCTGCATGTCTGTGTTGACCAAGAAATTTGACCATTCCCCTAAAATTTTTATATATTTATATATTTTAGTTGACCTGAAACTCTTAAACTCAGATTAACCAAGAAGTAAATACCATCCCTCCTATCCCCTCCAGATACATTCCCCAATACTTGAAATTGTACACTTGAAAAATTATTATTTATTTTCTGTGTTCAGAAAAACAAAGCAAAAAGTCATAAGAAGCCTTCTGAAAGTCCAGAACTTACACACACAATATCCACTTTCCCGGAGCATTTGCTATGTGTTATTTCTGCAATGTACCATTTTTTTAGTGAGAAGATGGCAGGAAAAAGTCTGTCCCCCTATATCTTGTGTTTTGGTCTGGGAATCCAAGACAACTCATGGGAAAATAAAAAGGAAAAACAAAAACAAAACAAAAACTCTGACATTTCCCAGTTTTCTCTTACAGACCACAGAAGGGGAAGCTCCTTTGAAGAGTTCATCTTCTTGAACCTCAGCTCACCAGTTATCAGAAGATAGCTTCAAAAAGATCAAAAAGAGTTCCTTGTGTCATTTTACCAAGGGCCTAGAAGGTAGGGTGAGAGGAGCATTTCTTCCAAAAGTTTACATTTTTAATCTTGTCAATTTGATTGAAAGGATAGATGTTCATCAGATGGATACAGGGTCTACAGGATTATGACAATTAGATATTTGTTGTGGGCTCCATCTGTGAGTTGAACTTCTCTCTGAGAAGGTATCTGGGATAGCTTGTCTATCTGGATCTCCTTCTTAATCTTGTACCTGGCCTGTGAAAGGAACCAATTTACATATATGGCAAAGCCAGGATGACATATGAATTCATATGGGAGGTCATTGTCAAAGTTATGATTCTAAAACTTCCCCCTATCTATCTGAGAGGACAACACATTACACTGGTTTTGGTTGTAATTTATTTTAGAATTATCATCTTCAAAAGTCACCAAACATCTTCCATCTATTTATAAAAATATGCCAATGGGATTTGTTTACTTGCTGTCAAAATGTTAGAATCTAGACCTCAGATAAACTCCATTATGAGATATTTCTCTCCCAATGGAATTATGAATTGTAGTTAAATTTTAGCAAAAGCTATCCATGTTTACTATTTACTAACTACTTAAAATTTTTACAATAGAATTTTGCTCTTGATCAATAGATTTTTTAAAAATACCTTTTCTGGGTATAATTGAAAATTAGATGACATATCATCCCTTTATGCTGTATATTTCTTTTAACTGTATCTGACTTTTCATGACCCCAGTTGAGGTTTTCTTGACCAAGATACTAGAGTGGTCTGCCATTTCTTTCTCTAGCTTGTTATCTGCTGCTTTTGTGGTTTCCAGAATCCAGACACCAGTACCTGGAATTGTCATTTCTTCTTGTGAGCAGATGATGATGATGATGATGATACAAAGAGACCCAGAAGCAGCTGCTGTTCTCTGACCTCCTCACTGAGACACTATTGCATGGTCTGACTTCTCTCCTCTTCTCTCTGCCTCCAATTTATTTTCCCAGTCCACAAGCAACATCTGTGGACTTTGCTGCTTTGCAACTCCTTCAGATGTTCACAGCTATGGAGGCTCTCAGAGAACTGACCTTCCCCTTACCAATGCACTCGCTAATTTGGCAGATGAGAAAACTGAGACAAACAGAGTTAAGTGATTTGCCCAGAGTCACATAGTGGGTAAATGAATGAAGTCAAATTTGCCTTCTTGATTCCTAAGTCCAGTACTCTATCCCCCCACTTGGCTGCCCATTTTGTCCTTAAGGGTTATAATTTATTTAAGAATAGGGACTGGACCTGCATTTTCAGTAGGATAAGGAATTCCTAACTAAGAAAACTCTTTACCATCTTCTTTTCAATTTATAAGCATACAATTGCTTAGATTCCATTTGTGGTTCACAACTCCAAATAGGTCTCATAACTGAATATGGGGGTCTGGAAATTATGATTTATTATAAATAAATGTTTGAATTATATACTTATTTTACATACTTATGTACCTGATATCACCTAAAAATTTCTCAGGACAAAAGGGAAAAAAGTTTTTAAAAAGTTAAAAAAATGGAAAAGGTTTAAAAAATCCTGGTTTAGATTATTGAGGCATTATGTGATTTATCCAGGGTCACACAGCCAATATATATTAGAAATAGGATTTGAACCCAGGACTTCTCTAAATATTTATTAAATTGAGTTGGATTGAACTGAAGTTCTGATCTCTGGGTCTCACTTATCACAATTAAAATGAGAAAGGGTTAGACTCCATGTCTCCAATATCCTTCCCAACTCTAAATCTTTGAAGATATATTAATTCAATATTTCTAACACTTTAAAGAAAAGAATAAACATAGGCCCCATTCTGGAATTTTAATTAATTTTATTATGAGTGACAAAGCTTACACCTATGAAACACTGGCAAATAGTGGAAGAAAGTAAATCATTAATTTTTATGTTGAGAAGGAAGTTCAAATTCCATTTCTGACGTATAGATAAGTCATCTAATTTTTCAATGCTCTAAGCACTAAATAAGACTCACTTGAAAAATAATCCAACCTCAGAAATGGCAGAAAATATGAAATTCTCTTTTTCGCAGTTAAAGCCTTTTCTCGCCTATCTCCATCCTACCTTTCCAAAAATTTCCCAGCTACTCTGCCATCCAGCTCTGTCTTCCTTATTCCTCCTCCCCTACATAACACTTCATCTCCAAACTTTATAACTTTCTGTCAGCTGTCCCCACACTAACAATGCTCTTTTTCTCAAAAATTTCCTTGCTTTCCTTCAATATTCAGCTCAAATTAACAATTGTTTCCATTCTAGCCAGAAACCCTGAGGGTCTTCCCCTTCCAGAATGATTTATTTGTGAAGGCAAACTAGGCCATTTTTTAGCTCAAGTCTTACCAAGCCTCAGTCATTGAATGGGTGTTGCCTCAGTCAAACTAAGACCTGGGAAAGCTCTCAGTTTAAAAAGGCCAAGGTCTCCCATTTAATCCCTTCTCCCCCCCAAAAAAAGGTCATCACCAGTTGCCTGGATCTATATCTGGCCATGGGACCCCTCTGGAGGGGACAGTGAGGCAGATGACCTTGTCATCTCTGAAATCCAATTTACTTGCAAGTCAAGAAATCATTCTCATGATATCATTGATGCTCTTCAAGAACAAAGGACATTGCCTGCATTTTTGATTTCCTTCACAGGCTAATGATACATTATTTCAAAGTCTGATTCTTTTTGAACAGCAAAATAACTGTTTGAGCATGTATACTTATATTGTATTTAATTTATACTTAAATATATTTAACATGTATTGGTCAACCTGCCATCTGGGGGAGCAGGTAGGGGGAAGGAGGGGAAAAATTGGAACAAAAGGTTTGGCAATTGTCAGTGCTGTAAAATTATCCATGCATATAACTTGTAAATTAAAAAGCTATAATAAATTAAAAAAAAAAAAAAGAACAAAGGACATTTCTTGGAAAGACTTCTCAGTAACTTCAGGGTTATACTCCATTTCTAAAATTGCCCCTTCCATTTATATTAGATATAACTTGTATTATATAACTTCATATATCATCTATCATATTTGAATATATGTCATCATACACCATATTTAAATGTAAGCTTGCTGGGGACGGACCATATTTTTTTGTTTTTTTTTCAATACCTGGCATAAAGAAAATACCTTTTTTGGGGGAGGGAATTGGGGTTAAAGTGACTTGTCCAGAATCACACAGTTAGCATTCGAGGCTGTATTTGAACTCGGGTCCTCCTGATTCCGATCCACTGTTCTAACCCAGGACTTCTTAAATGTTTTCTACTCACAACCCCATTATATCCAGGAAATTTTTATGTGGCCCTGGGCATATAAGTATATAAAATAAGTATAGAACTCAAACACTTACTGATAACAAATCATAATTTCACAACCCCCATATTCAGTTATGTATGGGAATCATGGGGAATCATGTGTGGGAATCATGTATGCCCTATGTGGAATCATGACCCACTGTTTAAGAAGCTTCTACTTGGCTGTCCTTAGAGAAAATACTTAATAAATTCTTGTTGATTCACTAACTAACTATAGAGGGAATTTCTTCATCAAGCTGCTTTCTGCATTAGTAAAAAGCACAGGCTGGGGCAGTTGGAGCACTGGCCGGAGAGTCAGGACATCCTGAATTCAAATTCAGCTTCAGACAATTACTAGCTGACCCTAGACTCATCACTTAATCCCAACTGCCACTCCCCTAAAATCATAGGATTAGATTCAATTTCTCTCTATCACCAATAAATACAATAAGAATAATTATAAAATTCATTTTGATATGGATTAAGATAATAGAAATAAAATTAGTAAAACAAAATAAAAATTTTGAAAGTCTTTATAAAATGAGCATTGAAAGAAGCAAAGATTCAGGTAATCCCCTGAGTGGGAAACAGAGGAGAGAGTGTGTCTCAGTGCCTACCAATAATCCCAGAGAAAAACCAAAAAGCATCATTGGAGGGCAGTGTCTCTCTGTTCAAACTGGACAGAACGGAATGTCTTCTGCTAAGCAGCCACTGCAAATGGCTGGGATAATTCCCTGCCATGATGTTATGACAACCCAAACCTTTGCCAATAGCTTTGGAGAGCTGGGCTCTTTGTAAAAGACAAGACACAAGCCAAAGGCCATCATCACACGTTTCTGTTCTTCCCTTGGTTTGACTAACTCCCTAAAATAACAGAAATAGCTCTAGGTGCTACCCAAACAAATGCATAAAAATGAGAAAAATGATTGGACTAGGAAGCAAGTTCTCTCCTCCCGTCTTAAAGACATTACTTCTAGTATTCCCTTCCTCTCCATTGACAGAATCTTCCCTTGACATATTGGAAGGCATTTTAAATAGTATCTTTAGACAGAAAATTGCTAGATGTAATGGCAGTTAAGGAGCTGTTTCCACCATTCCACATGGAGTTTATTATCAGGCAGAAAGAACTGTGTTTTTTGCTATGAAGAAAGAAATATGATCCAATGAAATGTGAAATATTGTACTTTGTCATGCTAAAATATTATCCCAGTGTAGAATCTGGAACATGTCTGTTAGCTCCTTTTGAGGCATAAATGAGAACACAGATAAAAGACCTATTAGATTTGTCTAATTAGCAGTCATCTAACTGCCAGCTGGTATCCAAGCTGCAATAAAGAGAAAAAAAATGCAAAACAAAAAAAGGATTATTTGGTTTTGCAATTAGTATGACTTGTATTTTCCATGGGGGAGAAAAATAAATAAGAAATTCTTAATAATCTCTCTTATACATCTCAATATCTTTATTATTATTATTCAAGACATTTAGAATGCTAAATATTTTAAATATTTAAAAATATAAATATTTTAAAACACAAATATAAAAATATAAATATAAAATAAAATATTTTAAAGAATTCTAAATAATTATTTTATATTCCTTTGACCAAATAATATATTAATATCTATTTATTGATAGCTCCTTGATTTCAAAGTCAATTTCATACATCTATCTATTCCCAAGCTATTGTGGGAATTGTAAGAAATATGGAGATTCATTTCATTTTTGTTCATTATTTTGGTAGAGAAAAAGGCAGTGTAATGGAAAGAGTTAAGTTTAGAGTTAAAAGAACTGGGTCCATGGTAGAGGCAAAAGCAATGTTATATAATGGGATAGAACCAGGGTTAGCATTAAAAGACCTGAGTCCAAATCCTGATGTATATGGGCAGCATAGATGAATGAATACATTACAATCTCTCAAGGTTCTCAAGTCACCTTTCTAGATCATAAGCTTCTGAGAAAAACCAACCAGTATTGTTTCCCTTTCTCAGGAGTTCCTAGTGTCAATGAAATTTCATCTCTATTTAAAATGTAGAAGTCAGTCTTTTGGGACAGCTGGATGATATAGTGGATTAAAAAAAGTACCACCTTGAAATCAAGATGACCTGAATTCAAATTTGGCCTCAGATAATACTTCCTAGTTGTGTGATCTTGGGCAAGTCACTTAACACCAATTGCCTCCAGGAGGCAGAAAAAGAGAGTCTTTTATAGTGAACACTATGGTAAAGTACTAAAATATAATTCTAGTAGGAGAAATATGCATTGCTAAATAATGTGTCATCTTCTTGTCAGATTCTTACTTTATTTAAAAAAAGAAAACTCATTAATGATCAGCTCTGATAAACTTAAGTTCTTCTTAGCAACACAGTGATCCAAGACAAATCCAAAAGACTCATGATGGAGAATGCTATCTCCATCCAGAGAAAGAACTATGCAATGAGAATGCAGATGGAAGCATGCTATTTTCACTTTTTAAAATTTGCTTTTTGTTTTTTTTTTCTCATGGTTTTTTCTTTTGTTCTGATTTTTCTTTCACAGCATGACTATATGGAAATGGGGTGAGGGAAGGGAAGAAAGGAGAAAAATTCCAAACTCAAAACCTTACAAAAATGGATGTTGAAAACTATCTTTATAAGTAATTGGAAAAAATAAAATCCTGTCAGAATTTAAAATAAATAAAATTTAAAGCTTACTACACTGTCTTATGAGTCAGAAGATCTGAGTTCTGATCCTCTCTCTCACATTTCCCAACTGTGTTACTGTATGTCACAACCTTTATGAAACTCAAACAGTTCTTTATGTGAAGTCAAAGACCATTTGCAGTCACATCTGGGAGCTCATAAGATTGTTTTTATATTTTCAAAACTTTATTTTATATGTAATATAAAATATTATGTAAAATGTGTCAACATAATATCATTTTATTTAAATTATTTATTTTATTCAAATAATGTAATATAGAAAAACCATTGTATGTGCATATATTTATACAAAAGAGGGAGAGATGAGAAAGAGAGGGAGGGAGACATACAGAGAGAGAGAGACAATGAAAAACAGAAACAGAACGAGACATTCAGAAAAAGACAAGAGACATAGAGAGAAGTGGAGAGACTGAGAGACAGAGAGAAGCGACAGACAGAGAGACAGAGATTGAATAAGAGTCAGCCAGAGAGAGGAGAGAGACGACACAAAAAGACAGAGACAAAGAGGGACACATACATACAGAGACAAAGACTAGAAAGACAGGATGAGACAGATTGATTAAAAACAGAGACAGAGACAAAGACAGAAATAAAGAAACAAAGATAGGCAGATAGAGAGACGAGATAGACATAAGAAAGTGAGAGAGAAAAGAGAGACAGAGACAGAGAAACAGAGAGGAAGAGAGTGAAAGATGGAGAGAGACAGAAAGATAGAGGCAAAGACAGGTAGAGAGAGATAGCGGGATAGAGAGAGAGAGAGAGAGAGAGAGAGAGAGAGAGAGAGACAGGCAGACAAGCAGAATAAGACAGAGAAAGATACACACAGAGAGAGTCTATTTAGAAACCTCTTAAGCGTTTATTATTATTTTAGTTAATTCAGTTGATCAGCAAGCATTTATTGATTTAAGATTAAAAGAGAAGCAGAAAACTGGGAAACAATTTTTACAGCCAGTGTTTCTGAAAAAGGCTTCATTTCTAAAATAGATAGAAAACTGAGTCAAAACTATAAGAATATAAGTCACTCCCCAATTGATAAATGGTCAAAGGATATGAAGAGATAACTTTTGGATGAAGAAATTAAAGCCATGTATAGTCAAAAGAAAAAATGTTCCAAATCATTATCGATTAGAGAAATGCAAATAAAACAATTCCAATGGTCTGAATCAGGCCCTTCCTTAACAAAGGGAAACTAGATTGGGTTTCCATTTGTATGTCACCGGCTTTATCTAAAACCCTTCAGCTTGCTTTTCTTTTTATTTTACACTACCCATGAAACTCCTTTATTTTGGCTGAACTGGTCTATTTGTTGTCACCTGAATTCAGCATTCAAGATTCTCTCTCCACACATTCATGTGGACTGAATCTTATACCAGAAACATAAACTTCCCCTAAACTCTGCCTCTTGAAACCCTTGGCTTCCTTTAACTTTCTTTTACCATTTCCTAATTGTTTTAATCATGAATATATAATTATGAATTTAATTTTCTCTCTCGAATAATCATGGATATATTTATCACTTAGATTTTGTATTCTTCCAGTAGAACTAAGCTCTTTGAGGTCAGGAACAGTTTTTGTTAGTTTTTGTTCTTATTTTTTCATCTCCAACAGCTATGCAATATTTTGCATGAAGCAGAAATTTAATAAACATGAATGGACTGGATTAGATCAATATTAAAATCAAAAGAGGCTAGCTAGGTTTTGTACCCAATAAAGTTTGACTTGGTCCTGACCTTGCAAAATAATAAGAGAAAATTATGTAATTACAAACTATATATAATAAGATTTGGAATAATTTGAAATAGAAAATGTTAAGGACCAGTGTGGGCAGCTAAGTGGCAAAGTGGATAGAATACTAGGCCTGAAGACAGGAGGACTAATTTTCATGTTTTTGAATCTGTCCTCAGACATTTATTATCTGTGTGATCCTGGGCAAGTCACTTAACACTGTTTGCTTCAATTTCCTCATCTGTAAAATGAATTGGAGAAGAAATAGGAAAGCACTAGAGTGATTTTTCTTTGCCAACCCCTCTGCCCCCCCCAAAAAAGAATACACATACACCACCCCCCCCCCAAAAAAAATTAGGAAGTCTTGAAAAATCACACACCACTGACACACAATAGAATAGAAGGTTCCAATTTGAATTTTGAATTGACTTGCTTTAAAAATTGCTCTAAAACATTTTCTCTACATATAGTACTTGACTGATGTTGCTGTCTAGGTGTTCTAAATAATATTTTAATTACTTAAAAAAGAAATAAAGCATTTTAGATATTTTAGATATGTCTATTTTAGATATGTCTATAAACTAATCCTTGCAAAACAGAAATCAACAGTGGTTTTACTGCCCCTTAAAGGCTGAGTAGCCAAATTTCAGGTTTAGGGCTTTAAAAAAATGTTTTATTACATTCCTTTGTTATTTTTAAATGACTCATTTCCATATACACACCTCTAATAGACACCTTCTCTCCCATCCTGTAAAAAATAGAAGACTATAACAAAACTAAATAACACTTTGGTCATGAAATATTAATAATAACTGTAATTTATATAGTACCTACTATGTTATACTAAGCACTTTAAAAATATTATCTTATCTGCTTCTCATGACAACAAAGATAAGTGCTATTATTACCTCCAATTTACAGCTGAGAAAAATGAGATAGATGCAGACAGGAAATAAATTAAATTTTAAAAAAAGGAGACTTGCTCAGGGGCACACAGCTAGTAAATGTTGGAGGCAGGATTAGAATTCAGGTCTTTTCAACTTTAGGCTCAGCACTCTAACCCACTGAGCCACCATATTTGAAATTATATGTTTCAAAATAAAAGAAAACATATATTTCATTCACACCTCCCTGCAAAGAAACAGGGAGTACATTTCACCATTAGTTCTCCAAAATCATATTTGGTCACTGTGCTGATAAGAATTGTGAAAATCTTTCAAGATCTTTTCCATTACATCAGTGTGATTATTGTGTATATTCTTCTCCTGTTCCTTAGGCTTATTATAATGTACAGAAATTTCTACTTTTCCCAAATTTCTCAGAATTCCTTTGTCCCTTCTTACAAAGGGACATTCCCTTTTATTCCATTCATGAGCCAACAACAATAAGCACCTATTCTCCCTCTGGTGCATTACTATAAGTACTATTCACCTTATTTTTGTCCCTTCCTCTGGTTTGTGATTTCTATATGCCTAGTGGTTGTCAAAGAACATTCAAGTTTAATTTGAGGATTTTAATCTCTTTTTTTGCATTCAGATAATAGCAAGTAACATAGGACTGAAATAATTGAAAAGAAACAACAAATAGGCTCATGAAGGTCATCTGTGTTGTCATGTACTCTTTGTTATCCCATATAGGGTTTTCTTGGCAAAGATACTGGAGTAGTTTGCCATTTCCTTCTCCAGCCCATTTTATAGATGAGAAAAGTGAGGCAAACAAGGTTAAGTGATTGCCCAGGGTCACACAGCTAATAAGTGTCTAAGCATGGACTTACTCCTAAAATCCTTAACTTTTAAATTGTACTGTTTGATCTCAACTTCATTACTATATCCCTTTACTACTTCCCCATTTAAGCTGAACTTACTTTTCACCCTTATTGTTATTCTTGGTCCCTTTCCCTCAATTTATTTTCTCAATCCAGCTCTTTTAATTTGTCTTCCTTATTTTCATGATTCCCATGATCCTACAATTTCCCACACCACAACTCTCAAATTTCTTATTCCCCAGATTTTCTATTATTGCCTTCTCTTTAAACTTTTTAATTTCTCACCATTTAATTTCTCCATTCCTACTCCCCAGTTTTTCAAAATTGCTGCAGAAAATAATGAAATTGAGTGGATTTTACCCATTATCTACATAATCTAAGAAATTATATCCCTGATACTGGATAATTCATATTCATATGTCACCATCCACAGCATTTGCTCTCCAGTATCTAACCTCTCCTTCTCCCACTCCACCCCAAACCATTCTTATAGCAGATAACTTTGCCTCCTTGGTGAGAAAGATTAAAGTCAACCGATGAGATAATGAAATTAAATATCATCATCTCTAATCTTCAAAACCTCTCAGCGTTATCTACCATTATCTTCTTCTTTTTGACTTAAGAGGAAGAGTTATTATTACTTCTTATTAATGCTTTTCCTTGATTCTACCTACCACATCTAGGACCTCCCTCCAATTTAGGAGATTACCAATTTCAATATGGCCAGGGCAGTGTCAATCACCAACAAGACCATTTGGAGATGTTAATCATCTAAAAGGAATCAGTCTCACTAGGTTAAAAAAAAAGTTATATTTCCAATCAGTTTTTCCCAGTAGCAAGTTGCACCCAACATTGAAGTTACTCTTGCTCTTAAAATTCTTCTCAGATCCACTTGGAATGCTGGTCTTTCTAGTGAGACATCTGACCTTGATTAGCCTTATTGCTCCAAAGCAGGGTCTCATGTAAAATAACTCATTTCTATCTTATAGTAGAAAATCAAAATCCACATTCTCATCATCCAAATCACAACTAGAATATATAAAAATTGTCTCATAGTACTCACATAGTTCTAGGTATCAGAATTTCCTAGCTAATGACCCCTAAATCTTGATATCAGTCTTATGTAAATTATATCTGGAATCTGGACCTTTGGCCATACTAAAAGTGTCTCTATAGCTGTCATTCATTCTGACTTTTTTATGGCAAAACTGTCTATACCTGATTTCATTTATTTTTGAGACAATTGGGGTTAAATGACTTGCCTAGGGTTACACAGCTAAGAAGCATTAAGTGTGTGAGGCCAAATTTGAATTTAGATCCTCCTGACTTCAGGACTCTATCCACTGTACCATCTAGCTGCCCCAAAACTGTCTATATCTGAAAGGGTATCATTTTACTCAAGGATTCCTGAGCAATTTTTATTTAGTGTGCATTGGAAACACCTTATTGGAAAAAGCCTTTAAAAAGATGTTACAAATTTAGTGCTTTTTTCATAATCAACAAACAAAATATACAGTGAGAATTTACTCTATTTCAGTTAATTGTGAAAAGGCAAAGATGTGGTACACTGCTAAAAAATGCCTACAAGAGCATTAGAGAATGCTTTGATAAATAAGGCACTAGACTTGGGGTCAAGAATTGAGTTCAAATATTGTCCCTAGATCCTTCCTAGTTTTGAAACCCTGGTTAAGAGTTACTTAACTTCTCTTAGTCTCAATTTCCTCATCTGTAAAATGGGGATGAAAATAATATGTATCTTACAAAATTGTTATAAGAGTCAAGTGAGAGAATATATGTAAAATGGTTTGTAGACCTCAAAGTACTTTATAAGTGTTTTCTCTTCTATTATAATTATAGTTATTAATATTATTATTATTAACAGGATGCCTTCAATCTAAAATGTCCCTAAAGTCTCAGTGCTTATAATTTACCAAACTTACCTAACTTACTAAAAAACTTGCATGATTATTTAAAATTTTTAAATCTTGATGTTTCCTATTAACGTTCAAAATAGCCACCATCTTGTGCTCCAGCTGATTTTATAACTTTACAAAAAAAAAATGTATTCAGCTGCTGCTCGGTGACTAAAAAGATTATATATATAATCTTAGCCTAAATATGAATCAAAGGATGAAAGGTTGATGTATATCTGAAAGGTCTGATATGATCCCTCAAGAAAAAAATCTAAAGAGCATAAATCAGGTGACCAAAATGGACAGGCAAAAGGAACTAATTCCTTTACTAATTCATTGGTCTGAGAAAATGTCATCCAGAAACTGTGGCATACATAATACATAATGACATCCTATTAAAATTAAAATTAAAAATGTATTATTCAGAATTCACATAAAAAATAAACATAAAAGAAATTTAAGATGTCAAACTTCCAAACGATTTTTTCAAAATTTTCAAACATTTATATTTCTTTAGTTATTAAAGCTTAAAACTATCTAAAACTTTTGAAATATTTTTTGTATAAGTGACTCAAAAAGATTTTATCTAGTTGACAGAGTAGTTTTTGTTGTCTTCTTTATTGCCTTTTGGGGATATTAATGATGAAGTTTGGGAATTGTCTTTCCATGCTTTTATTATTTTCTCCTTCAGATATTTTGCAAATCATTCTCCTATAAATTATTTCCACAGCTTCATTCACATCTATATTTTCTTAGCTTCTACAGATTCACTAGCTACATAAGTCATATGATCTGGAAACATTAACATATATTAGAATTCTAGGGATTTAAAAAGGCCCTTGAGATTTGACTTTATATGGTGAGGAATGTCAACATCTTGGCAGAGGATTATTAGATTAATTCATGCTAAACCATATGAGGAGTTTATGACACGTGTATAGTTCTGTACTGCTAACTTAACTCTTGCCATTTTAATATTCTATTCCTTGTTATCATCCTAGAAGATATGTCAGCTATGGGATTATAGAGAGAAAATCTTTGTTCTTAGGATAACTTGTGAATTTGTTTTCAATGTGAATGTGCAATATGACATCTATTTTCATTTATGTTTAATTTTCATGATTTTCAGAGGGTTGGCTAATGGCCAATAGTGAATCAGAGATATCATGGAAAGAATTCTATGTCCTATGTGATAAAGCCCATTCAAATCTTTGATGTGCAACATTAGTCAAATCACGTAAACTCTTTGAGACTCAGTTTTTCCAACTGTAAAATGGAGGAGATTTATAAGATAGTTCTGAAGTCTCTTCCAATCTAATCGACCTCTTTGGCCATGCTATATGTTTCTCCCCTTTAAGCATACAACCATTCACCTACACTAGTCTTGTTGGGAGTCTTCATACACAACAGTCTATGTCTTTCCACTGATTCTTCTCCCCCTCTTTCTTAGACAATAGAATCATAGAAGTCAACAAGTATTTATTAAGTACCTACTATGTGCTAAGCACTGGGGATACAAAGAAATGCAAATGACAGTTCCTGCCCTCAAGGAGTTAACAATCTAAGGAGCAAGATAATAGTGAAATAGCTATGTACAAAGAAACTATATACAAAATAAATTGAACATAATCAGCAAAGACAAGACACTAAGAGGATTGAAAAAGACTTTCTGTAGAAGCTGAGATTTTAATTGGAACTTGAAGGAAGCCAATCAAGCCAGGAGATGGAAATGAGGATGGAGAGAATTACAGACATGGTACATAGAATGAGAATGTCTGGAAATGAAAAATGGATTGTCTCAACTAAAGAAGCAAAAGGGAGGCCAGTGCCATTGTAAGAAGAAGGAAATAGGACTTAAAAATAGGCAGCTAGGTGGTGCAGTGGATAGAGCACCAGCCCTGAAGTCAGGAGGACCTGAGTTCAAATGTGATCTCAGACACTTAACATTTCCTAGCTATGTGACCCTGGGCAAGTTACTTAACCCCAATTGCCTTAGGGGGGAAAAAGATTGAAACAAAATAGGTCTGTGAGAGTGGGGTGTGAACTTCTATGAGAAAAGTGGGTGGAAGGGTGAGAAAGGTGAGAGAGTAGGAGGAAGTGCAAGCCTGAAGTCAGGAATAACTCATCAGAAACTTCTTACTAAGTGATACTGGGTAAGTCACTTAATGCTGTTTGGCTCAGTTTCCTCATCTATAGAGCTGAAGAAGGAAATGGCAAACCACGCCAACACACACACACACACACACACACACACACACACACACTTAGTATAAATATATACAAAATAATTGGGGAAGGAGAGCAATAGCATTTGAGGACATCAGAATGGATACAACAAATTTAGAAAAACTTGGGAACTTATTTGAACTGATGCAGAACAAAATCTGTTGTGGAGGAGAAAACAAATAGGTGTCCTATTCCTGATGTCTACTTTTTATTCATTAAATATCTTGTCCTTGAAGGGACACTGTACCCATTTCTCCCAGAACTCCAGGGGAGGGACACCATAAACTACAGAAAGCTAGATTTCTTTTTTGAGGATCAGGCTCTCCAGGGATTGAAATTAATCTGTGTAAGTCCAGGGCTGGAACTTTTTCTGGAAGAGGGTTCCCTGGACTATGTTGTGACTTGCTCAAAGTCATGTAGCTAATGATGGGAGTTACTTAGTTACAAAGCTGTGCATTTTGTTTTCTTTCCCAGTCTTTTTTTCCCCTTTTCGATCCGATTTTTCTTGTGCAGCAAGATAACTGCATAACTATCTATACATATATTGGATTTAACATATATATATTTAACATATTTAACATATATTGGACTACTTGCCATCTAGGGGAGGGGGGTTGGAGGAAAGAGGGTATAATTTGGAACAGAAGGCTTTGCAAGGGTCAATGTTGAAAAATTACCATGTATTTCATTAAAAAAAGCTTTAATTAAAAAATAAATTAATTAAATTTAATAAAATTTTAAAAATAAATTTTTAAAAATAGAGTTACATAGCTAATTAAGTGTCTGAGGCCAGATTTCAAAGGAGGAAGATGAGTTCAGGCTAGATACTCTATCTACAGCCCCCAAGCCTATATGTGTGCATGCATGTGTATGTATATGTGCACACAATTGCACAATACATATGCATACATATATGTGTGAATATTTATATATGTATATAAGCTCACACACATAGATACATACACTTGAGTTCATGCACACATACACATGGTTTTTCTCACTTGATTTTAAGCTTCTTACTAATACAATTTGTTTTACTCTTTCTACTTACAAAGCACCTACCACAGAACCTGAAACATAGTGTTTTCTTAATAATATATCTTGATTAATTGACTTATAGCATAATACTATCATATTACATTGATATAGTATAATTTGTTCAATCCCTCTTTCCCCTTTGATAGGCAACTCTCTTCTTTTAAAAATCTTTTATAAGAGATGATTTATTTTTATTTCATCTTCCTTTTCAAATATATCCTTTCCTTATAAGAAAGTAAGAAAAAAATTATGGAATATTATTGTTCTATAATAAATGATCAACAGAACAATTTCAGAAAGGACTGGCAAGACTTATATGAATTGATGCTAAGTGAAATGAGGAGAACCAGTAGATGAAGAGAGCCATTTGCACTCATAGAGAGGACTGTAGAAACTAAGTATGGATCACAACATAGTATTTTCACTCCTTTTTGTTGTTGTTTGCTTGCATTTTGTTTTATTTCTCATTTTTTCCTTTTTGATCTGATTTTTCTTGTGTAGCATGATAATTGTGGAAATATGTATAAAAGAACTGCACATGTTTAATATATATATCAGATTACTTGCTGTCTAGGGGAGAGGATGGCAGGAAGGAAGGGAAAAATTTAGAACTTGGGATTTTGTAAGAGTGACTGTTGAAAATTATCCATGTATATATTTTGAAAACAAAAAGCTTTCATTAAAAAAAAAGAATGTAAGAAAAAAAGGGTTCAGAAAAAAAGTACTGATACATTAGTTATAGCTTATAGCATACACAGTATTCTGTACCTATAGTCCTCCCATCTCTCCAAAGAAGAGACATAAAGAGTACCCATTTTCCTTCTATTTTTTGGCCTCATAGTAAGTATTGCTATGAATATTTTGCCATACACTGATCTTTTCATTTTCTTGGCATGAATATTCAATAGTAAAACCCTCATTATACAAATATAAAACTGATGTCCAAGCAAAAGTGACTCAAATATATATTCCGTGAAACTTATTGTTTTTATTTTTTTAACAATGACAACAGTTTACATTTGGCTGTGTGTGAATAATGCGGATAATGTGTGTGGATATATGTGGTGCATCATTTTTCCCCAGAAATAATTTTTCTACTCTCCATATTCTTTAGTCAAATAGAGAGAAACATGGAAAACACTGCATTAGATGTCACTTTTTTGTACAGGAAACAAAAAACAAAGGAATGCTCCAGCCTCGTCATATTTGGACGAAAATAATATTGCAGATTCTATTTCTGTTGAGTCATAAAAAGGCCACTTTATACCAGTTAAGATTTATTCCCTAAGGTGGATCTATGGGAAAAGTTGCAAAAGACCTTCTCCCACCATTGTGTTTGGAGAGGACATGCCAAAAGAGTAAACAAATAAGGCTCTTCCTCTCTTTTTATGCTCTTTTAGCGGGTGTTCTGTGGTTGCTCCATTGGCCAGCATAACATTTACAAAGGTTCTAACAATGGCTGTTCTTGTTTAGAGATGTGGGATGATCGGCTGTTGAAAGCTCTGTGTCTCTTAGAGCTTATTTTGTCAGGATAAGAGCTCTCTCTGTTGTGGTGTAATAAGGGACCCAGCCCCAAAATGACTTAAAGGATCAAAGCCAGAGGAATGTGATAACTGACAATATCTTCTCTTCCAGAAGTTGGCTGGTAAAAATAGAGAAGCAAGCAGTCATGGATGGCTTATAGAAACTGAGTTCAGACATTAAACCAAAGCCTAGATGGATAGGGAAATATTTGCATCAGCTACAAGTCAAGAGAATGTTGACTTTGGGGGGAGGAAGGTTAAGTACATAATTGGGGAGAAAATAGGGAGAGCTCAGGATGGGGTCCAGACTTCATTAGGAGATAGGGTTAGGATAATAAAATTGACATACTATTTATTTATATTGCTAAAATAGTATTAATTAACCCCCACCACTATTAATATAATATTGAATTATATTAATGTGTTATTGCTATTATATTAACTAGCATTATCAACTTCATAATGTTATAATGATATTTATAATTTATTATATTTGTTGTTGAATTATTTCAATCATGTTCAATTCTTTGTGATCCCATTTGGAGTTTTCTTCGCAAAGATACTAGCATTGTTTGCCATTTCCTTCTGCAGCTCAATTTACAGGAGTGGAAACTAAGGTAAACAGGATTAAAATGATTTGCCCAAGGTCAAACAGGTAGTAAATGTCTGAGGCCATATTTGAACTCAGATAAAGGAATCTTTCTGACTTTAGGAGCTGCATTATGTTCTTTGTCACCTAAATTTTCCATTGGTTGATTGGTTGTTGTCCTTTATTCTCAAAGAGGATCCAATGACATTACTACATTGGAGTCAAGGGACAATATGTCTAACTATGATCAGAAGGCTCTAGCACAAATTATCTACATGAACTTTTTCATTAAAGTAATATCATCGCTATAAAATTAATATTATTGATTATAACAGCATTATGTGACACATTAAGGTTTTACGGTACTTTACAAATAGGATACAATATTTTTTTTTCTCACAGAAACCCTCAGAAGTAAGATGTAGGTAATGGAGAGAGCTAAATTACAGTGATTTTCACTATGTAAATTCTCCTCCTACTTTGTGGAGAAGTTGAAACCTACCTGCCATTTCTGCATGCAGTGAGAGTTGTGATAGATGCTCTCACCAATAAAGGACATGTTTTTAATCCCTATTTAATCCTTACTATTACTATTACTGTTATTTCTTCTTCTGCTATTCCTACTATTACTACTTCTATTACTATTTTTTATTCTTCTTCTACTACTACTACGACGACGACTATTTCTATTACTACTATTTTTTTATTAAAGTTTTTTATTTATAAAGAATATGCATGGGTAATTTTTCCAACATTGACCCTTGCAAAACCTTTCCAAATTTTCCCCTCCTTCCCCCCATCCCCTCCCCTAGCTGGCAGGTAGTCCAATACGTGTTAAATATATTGAAATACATGATAAATTCAATATATATATATATATATATATATATACAGTTATCTTGCTATACAAGAAAAATCAGATCAAGAAGGAAGAAAAAGAAAAACTGAGAAAGAAAATAAAATTCAAGCAAATAACAATAGAGAGGGTGAGAATGCTGTGTTGTGCTCATAATCTGTTCCCATGGTTCTCTCTCTGGGTGTAGATGGCTCTCTTAATCCCTGAACAAATGGAACTGGTTTGAATCATTTCATTGTTGAAGAGAGCCATATCCATTAGAATTGATCATTGTAGTCTTGTTGTTGCCCTATATAATGATCTCCTGGTTCTGCTTGTTTCACTCAGCATCAATTCATGTAAGTCTCTCCAGGCCTCTCTAAAATCATGCTGCTGGTCATTTCTTATAGAATAATAATATTCCATAATATTCATATACCATAATTTATTCAGCCATTCCCCAATTGATGGGCATCCACTCAATTTCCAGTTTCTGGCCACTACAAAAAGGGCTGCCACAAACATTTTTGCACATGTGGGTCCCTTTCCCTCTTTTAAGATTTCTTTGGGATATAATGTCCATAGAAACACTGTTGGATCAGTTTGATAACTTTCTGAGCATAGTTCCAAACTGCTCTCCAGAATGGTTGGCTCCGTTCACAGTTCCACCAATAATATATGTGTCCCAGTTTTTCCACATCCCCTCCAACATTCATAGCTATCTTTTCCTGTCATCTTAGCCAATCTGACAGGTTTGTTATTACTGCTATTTTTTTTTATTACTACTTCTGCTTCTTCTTCTCCCTCTCTTCCCTCTCCTCCACCTCTTCTTTTTACTACTACTACTATTACTTCTATCACTATTACTACTACTTCTTCTTCCACTGCCATCATCACCATCACCACCATCACCACTACCACCATCACTATTACTATTACTACTACCACCACCACCCAGGGTCACCCAAGTTGTTAAGATTCAAACCCATGTCTTCCTGCCTCGCCACCCATTAGTCAAGCCACAACACTACAGTTGTATAGTTTCATAAACATTGAGCAGTTAGTCTCTCCCTCTCAGACTGAGTGTTTCTGGGCAAGCAGAACCAAAATGTCCCTATGGACTTGTGAAAAAAGGAGAAGCTACCCACAAAAATTAATAAGATTAACAAAAGGCATCAAACACATGGAAAAGATCAACTCTTTGTACTAGCAGTGGCTTGCTTTGTAGTCATGATTGCCATACTACTTCAGGATTTAGAGGCTCATGAGTATTAGAGATAAGCTTTCCGCCAGTACTTACTGATTAAAACCACCCAGCATTGAGCAGTCTTCCTTGAACAAAGCAAAGGGTCAATATAATCTTGTTTGTGAAGACAGGGCTCAACTCTCTAAAAGCAAACTGAACTACTCAGACCCCAAGCCTGAGTCATTCAGCTGGCTGACAAAACAATGAAGCATCTGCTGTGTGCGTGAGGCATGTTCTATTTGAACTAAATCACTTTTTCTCTTATTTGTTAATCTTTTCTTTTTCTTTTAAAAATATTCCCAAGGAATCTTTGCCATAGATGTACCCAATTTGAGGATCTGGTCTAAATCTTCTCCCAGCTGTTTGCCTGTGACTCTTCCTGACCTTGATGAGATTGCTAGGAAAGAAATCTAAAATGGACTGGAACTTCTGAAAAATTTTCTACTCATGGCCGATTTTTGCCTGAAAAAATTTTACACAACCCCAAGTTTATAGATATAGAATACAGGCATACAAATCAAACATTTACTGATGATAGATCATAATTTTATGACCCCCACATTCAGTTATGAGATCTCATATAGAACTGAGACTCACAGTTTAACAAGCTTTGCTTATACCAAAAAAAAAAAAAAAAAAAAAAAAAAAAATCACCATTATATATATATTTTTTCAAAGAAATGGGAAAAAATATATGAGAGTTCCCTTGCTTTTAATTTTTATTCTTTTGAACTGATTTGCCTTTACTAAAATCATCTCATAACTGTTGCATAAAAATCTGGGCCTTTCCATCGACCCTGAAGCTGCACCTTCCAATGTGAGGTATCTCCCTTAGAACATGAGTTACTTGAGGGCAGAGTACTTTTGTTTTGTTTTGTTTTATTTTCTACTTGCAATCCCAGTGCTTAGTACATAATAAATGCTTATTAAGTGATTTTTCATTCATTCATTCCTTAACCTTTTTAAAAAAAAATTTGCAAGCAAATATTATCACTCTCTTTAACTTTTTTCTTTCATTCAACAAATAAAAAAAGAAGAGACTCTCAAAATAATATGCATTTCCCAAAAATTTGTTTTTTGGGATTGGTCATGTCCAAAATTGT
Organism: Sarcophilus harrisii; assembly: GCF_902635505.1. Taxonomy (NCBI): domain Eukaryota; kingdom Metazoa; phylum Chordata; class Mammalia; order Dasyuromorphia; family Dasyuridae; genus Sarcophilus; species Sarcophilus harrisii. The sequence goes on from NC_045430.1 coordinate 31,893,496, forward strand.
TTCATTCATTCATTTTGCATTTTAAGCCCATCATCTCTCTAGTAGGGGTAATTAGATGGTATGGTATGGACAAAGCATTTGACTTAGAGTCAGGAAAACCTGAGTTCAAATCCAGTTTCAGATGTTTCCTAGTTGTGTAACTCTCAGCTAGTCACTTCAACTTTATTTAGCTCCGTTTCCCAAACTATAAAATGAGAATAATAATAGCACCTGCCTCACAAGTGGTTATAAGAATCAAATGGAATAATTTTTGTTAAGTGCTTAGCATAGTGCCTGGCACATAATAGGAACTTAATAAATGCTTATTTCTTCCCTCCAACCTCTCCTTTTCTGGTAGAAGATAGTGTGGGCTATTGTTGGTCTCTGGAATAATGTTTATCATTGCTTTAACCAGTGTTCTAAACACTTTGAAAATTGTTTTCCTGGGGCAGCTAAGTGGCAGAGTGGATAGAGCACCAGCCCTGAAAGAGTTCAAATCTGGTCTCAGAAACTTAACATTTCCTAGCTGTGTGACACTGGGCAAAACACTTAACCCAATTGCCTCAGGAAAAAAAAATGTTTTCCTTTGTAATGTTTTTTCATATATAAATTGTCCTCCTGGGACTACTCACTTCATCATTTCTTAGAGCACAAGAATATTCCTTTATATTAAAATATCATAATATATTTAGCCCTTCTAAATAGATATATATCTCTCTTTGTTTCTAGTTTGAGGACACAACAAAACAAGAAATTATAACCATTACTTTATTTTTCATGAGGTAAGTGACTTGCCCAGAGTCACAGAGCTAGTAAGTATTAAGTGTCTGAGGTTTGATTTGAACTCAAATCCTCCTGACTGTAGGCCATTGATCTATCCATGGCACCATCTAGCTGTCCCAAAATTATAATTATTTTGACACTTTGGAACTATTTCCTCTTTCTTAGATCTCTTTAGGATATAAACTTAGGAATGATATTGGCTAGTCAGAGTATACACAGTTTACTGATTTGAGAGGAAGTTTTCCTGTCATTCATTAAAACTTAAATGGTACTAATTAGCATAGGTAGATAGATGATAGATAGATAGGTAGATAGATAGATAGATAGATAGAGGATAGATACGTAGATAAGATAGACAGACAAACAGATACATATATATGCTCATATACAAAAATAGAAAGAGACAGAGAGATGGATGTGAAAATATACATAAATGAGACAAGTAGGTGATACAGTGGGGAAGAGTGTCTGGTCTGGAGTCAGGATGACCTAAGTTCAAATTTGGACTCAGACATTTACTAGCTGTGTGACTCTAGACAAGTCATTTTATCCAGTTTGTCTCAGTTTTCTTGTTTGTAAAATGAAGGAGAAAATGGCAAACCACTTCAGTATCTTTGTCAAGAACAACTCGAATGGGGTCAAATAGAGTAGTACACAACTGAACAATAATAACAACTACCACTACTATTACTTCTTATCCTTATGACCTTGGCAATCATTTAATACCTAAGATTTCAGCTTTCTAGACTAGGTCCTCTCTAGAACTTGAATAATTAGAAATAAGCTTGAGGGGAGAGTTTATTCTATGCTTCTGGGTGAATCCAAATGAGCAAAGACACAGACACAGATGAGAGAGAAAGAGAGAAAGAGAGAGAGAGAGAGAGAGAGAGAGAGAGAGAGAGAGAGAGAGAGAGAAAGGAAAGAGAGAGAGAGGGAAAAGGAGAGAGAGAAAGACAGAGACAGACAGAGACAGGAAAGAGAGAAAAAGAGAGAGAGACAGGAAAGAGAGAGAGAGAGAGAGAGAGAGAGAGAGAGAGAGAGAGAGAGAGAGAGAAATGAAAGAGAGAGACAGAGAGACAGAGAGAAGAGAACAAAGGAACTGAAGTTAGTACAAGTTGGCTAAAATGTTAAGTACAAGTAGAGTTGGATGAGATAAGGCTAGAAAGATAGGGAGGAACCAGATTGTGGAGGGTCTCAAATGCCAAGTTAAGATTTTATAAAAGTATAAAGAAAAGGCAAAAAGACTATTCTTTCTGAGTAGTGACCTATTGGTGATTGTCCCAGGATGACAATTGAGTTCATTGAGTAACACCCCTCCTTTCCCCTACTGAGATATAAGAATTCTTCAAAGGGTCCAAAAAATTCATAGAATCCTTAGTGATTCAAAACATTCATCTGGAAAAGCTAGTGTTGAAAACAGATTCCAATGTGATGCAACTCTTCACATTGTATTCTATTCATGGAAAAGTCATCATGGTTAACTAATGTTAATCTATAACAAGTGATGTTGCATAAGTTTTAAATTTTTTAAAAAGAAATTATTTTTAAAGAATCACCAAAACAAAAACAAAAGTCAAGAGATAATGTGGCTTTTGGTGTTTAGTTTACTTCTCTTGAAAATGCGTACAGCCATACTGTATGATGAAGAACTATGAATGACTTAGCTATTCTCAGCAATGATCCAAGAAAACTCCAAAGTTCTAATGATGGAAGTATACTATCTCCCTCCTGAGATAGAAGTGATACTGTCTGAATACAGAGTGAAGCATGATATTTTATGTTTTCTTTTTTTTTTATTTGAGTCTTCTTTGCTAATATTTAATTTAATTTTTATATCAATATTCATTAGGAAGACTGGTCTATCATTTCCTTTTCTGTTTTGACTCTTCCTGGTTTTGACTCAGCACCATATTTGTGTAATAAAAGGAATTTGGTAAGATGCCTTTGTCTATTTTTCCAAATAATATATATAGTATAAGAATTAATTATCCTTTAAATGCTTAGCCAAACTCACTTATAAATTCATCTGGACCTGGAGATTTTTTTTCTTAGGAAGTTCACTGATGGTTTATTCAATTTCTTTTTCTAAAACGAGGTAAGCATTTTATTTCCTCTTTTGTTAATCTGGGCAATTTATATTTTGTAAATATTCATCCATTTTGATTAGATTGTCAGATTTGTTGGCATTCAGTTGGACAAAAATAACTTCTAATTATTGCTTTAATTTCTTCTTCATTAGTAGTAAGTTCATTATTTAAATCTCTTTATACAAAAGGACTAATATGGAAATGTTTTACAGTATTGAACATACATAATCTGTGTCTGATTGCTTACTGCCTCAAGGAAGGAGAAGGGAAGAGATAAAATTTGGAGCTCAAAATTTTTTAAAAATTCATATAGACACACATATGTATAAATACAAACACATACATATTTGCATGTACATACATATCTATACATATATGTACATACATATAGGCATATGTGTGTGTGCATTATATATATGTGAGTGTGTGTGTGTGTGTGTGTGTGTGTGTATGAAAGAAAAGGTATACCATAGTTTAAAAAAAAGGAATTCTGGTATGAAGAACCATGGTGTGTGTGTGTGTGTGTGTATACACACACACACACACACACACACACACACACACACATATATATGTATATGCACACAATTAATTGATTTCATTCCTCTCTCATTAATAGTTAATGGGTGAGTTTCTGGAGCTATGATGGGACTATAAAAATCCCATCCCAGGAAATAAGTCCATAGTAGTAAGAACTATCTAAGTTGTACCCTATGAGGTTCATAAAGATATATGTTTGCAGTGATTTGTTGGCTGTGTATGAGATCCAACGTGTGATCTAGCCTAGTCATATATTCATTAAAACTTTGGTTAAAATAAATGCACTCCATTTGGGACAAGTTGCCTTAAAATTATTGGGAGTAAAAATACAAGATAACAAGAATGCATGCATTTATTACTGTCCTGAACAAAAGTAAATCACTTTGTAATTTAGGATTCTCAATAACACATTCATTAGATCAAATAATCTGCCAAAGATTGGATAAAAATATGGTCTGGGAGTTAGGACAGGTATGATGGCACTTCCAAAGTGAGCTGGCTATTAAGCCCTGAACAAGTTACTAGTCTCTCAGTGTCTGGGGCCACCATCTTAGTCTATAAAAAAGAGTAGAGAGGTTCAAGTACTGTTTTTCATAGCACATGTGTGACCCTGAGAAAGTAACTTAAACTTATTTTCCATATAAATGAAATGAGAGGGTTGGACTTGATGGCTTCTCAGGAAGTTCTGCTCCTACATTAATATAGGAATCCTACTCCTACATTACCAAACTAAAGGATGGTTCCTGATATGATGGAGCATGTTCCCTTACTGGGAATTCTTTTTGTCAATATTGCACATAGTTTCTTTATACATATTTATGTGTTTGTTGTTTTCCCCATAAGACTGTGGGATATTTGGAGACAGCAACTGTGTTTTGCATTTTTTTTTTTGTATCCCTAGTTGTTAGTTTAGTGCCTAATCCATAGTAGGTGCTTAATAAATATTGACTAGCAATGAAATTATACACACACACACACACACACACACACACACACAGAGTCCTTCTAAAATGTTTCCCAATATTTATTGAAGACACTTATTGTTACTTTCTTACAAACAAGGATATATTCCTAAAGATATCTTGCTTGATATACTTATAATTTAAAATTACTTTTTTGTCTATGTGACAAAAGTGTATCTCAAGTTTTGATATTCTTGCCTCTTTAAACATTTGCTTATCACCTGGTATTTTAGGATTCTATCATTTTTTTTTCTTCTTGGATATTTTTCAAGAAATATTAAATCCAGTGTCATCACTACTAATGCCAGGTCACCTCCCTAAAATTTATTGTAAAACTTAATGTATCATTTCTCACAAAACCTAGAACTATGAGTGTGCCAATCTTGTTTCAAGTGTCTGGATGAAAACTGAAAACTTAATCAATATGCAGATGTCTGGCATCTTCATGTTCTTTCTACATCATTACTCCCTTTCGTAATCTTGTAGGTCTAGCCAAACTGGCTTTCTTACCATTCCTCACAGGAGAACATATCAGCTTTTGTTTCTGTACCATTCCACACAAGTTGTCTTCTATGATTGAAATGTCCTCATCCTCATCATCATCACTCTTAGAATCCCTGGTTCCCTTGAGAGTTCAGTTCAATCATGAAGCAAAAACTGATTCCACATCCCTACCAACTTTGACTGACTTCTTTCTTTCTCCAGTGGCCTTGTACTTGTTTTGTATATATTCATAAATCTCTGTTTTCTCCTGAAATAATGTAAGTGCTGAGGGGGTAGAATTTTTTAATGCTTGTCTCTTGTGTCTTTGTGTGGGTGTTTAATAAATGCATACTGACTAATTGACTGGGAATGCCTTCAGATAATGGGCAACATTTTTTAGTTTCATCCATATATTTATTGTTGCCTTGTTAAGGCTCACTCTGTTCATTAATTATACAAATTTTGTATTAAGTTATATATGTACATGATGTAAATGTATGCTAGAGAGGGTATAATTTTCATATTTGCATTCCCAGACCTTAACACAGTGCCTGGCATGTTGTAGACACTTAGTAATGGAAAGAGAGAGGGAGGAAATGAGAGGGAGAAATGGAGAAGGAAGGAAAAAAGGAAGGAAGGAAGGAAGGAATGTAAGAAGGAAGGAAGGAAGGAAGGAAGGAAGGAAGGAAGGAAGGAAGGAAGGAAGGAAGGAAGGAAGGAAGGAAGGAAGGAAGGAAGGAAGGAAGGAAAAGGAAGAGGGAAGGAAGGAAGAAAAAGAAGAAGGGAGGGAGGGAAGTATTCTTTGGCTTTGGAAAGACCTGGACTTAAATCGTGCCCTCAACACTACTCTGAACTCTGAACAAGCAATTTAACTATTTTCCCCCTCAGTTTTCCCCATCTGTAAATAAGAGAAATGGACCCAACGTTCTTTAAAATCTTTTCCAATTCTAAATTTAAGACTAGATTTATAAATCCTAAATTTTTATAGAATCATAGATCACTAAACTAATCTATGAAAAAACTTGTGATCTCCTGAAAACCTCAGTTAACATATTTATTTATGTAGGAAAGGCTGTCTGATTTTCTCCCATTACCACATTAATATGGATCATTTCTCAGATTAACTTGTGGACAGCTTTGATCCTATATAGAAAAATATACTCTTATTATCTTCATGATCCAAATATTTGGAATTTAAAACAACCAAGATGGGGAAAAATAGAACTTACCAGATCAGATCTAGAACAAGTAGAAGAATTTGACTGTGAACCATAATTATCATATATTATAAATATTTTGTATCAATCTATACATATAAAGATGTATATATCTATTATATAGCTTTTCATATCTTCGCTAGATTTTGAAAAAGAACAATTATTTGGGTCCAGAATTTTGTAGTGTAGCAGGGGGAGAGGGAGAGGGAAAAATAAGCATTTGTTTATTAAGTGCCTATTATATGCCAGGCACTGGGCTAAGTATTTTACAAGTATTATATCATTTGAGGAAAATTATTATGATTTTCATAATTATCAAAATGATATATGTATTGAATATGCTAATAATTTAGACCAGCTGGCTTAGGAGTCAGAAACTCACAATGCAACTTGAAATTATCAATCACTCTGACAATGACTACATTCTTATACAGTACTGTGTACAGTCAGTGAAGCAAATCAAGATCTATAACAAATTGTTCATGTTACAGAACTCTGGTTCTGTGTAACCTTGGAAGGAGGTAGTCCCAACGCTCAAGATATGAAACAATCCAAGAATTGTTGGCACATTTTATTCTTATAACTCCTAGAAGTGGATGTTATCATAGTCAGCATTTTATAGATAAGGAAACTGAGGCATGGGGTTCATGTGACTTGCCTAGAGTTACACAATTAGGGAATATCTGAAGCTATCGACATCAGCAGAGAGAATATCCACTTTGATGAGATTACCAAACCATTTGAGAAACTGGGGAAATATAAAAGCTACTACTTCTGTATCCTATGCTTGTTCATGCCTATCCTATGGCTATAGGCTTAGAGGTAGGGTATGAGAAACAATTCCCTGCTCTGAATCCCATCTTTGAAATATGGATATGACTGGACACATTCAGCCACATCTTTTCTTTTCATACTAAGTGGTTCTCACTACCTAGTAACTGCTATCAACTCCTTCCTGAAGTATTGGGGGAGTAGGAGGATGGAGTGAATGAAAAAATGACAAAGTTTGCCATGTCCCAGACACCAAAATAGTATTATAAATAATTTGCTCTAAGGCAAAAGAGAAAAAAAAAAAAAAGGATCCAGATTTACTGTATTTTTGACTTTTGGATGTATAAAAATTTTATTAATAATCAAAACCTGAAAATTATTTCTTGGTTTCACTTAGCCTCAGCTAAGAGAAAGGCTGGCTCTCTTAAACTGAGACTCAAATCTTTTTTGTTCATTTTTATGTCTCTGTACACCAATACCAAACACTATTTGTATCTTAAAAGCAATTAGAATGAATTCTTGATATCAAAGGGACACACCTTGAGTTTAAAATGGGAAGGAAACACATTTAAAGATTAAAAAAAGGACTTAAGCATTCACCCTTTCAGAAGGAAAAGGACAAGGAAAGGAGAAAATTCACAGTGAGTAATTATTTTCCCTGGTCTGGCCTCAGTTGGGCTGTCTGCCCTAGTACATGACTTCACGGCAACTCTTAGCAGGCATTTCCTCTACAGACAACCATTAACTACTCAGTCCATTTACTCATTCCAAATTCTCTGCTCACTCTCTAAGCACCATTTCCATAAGAATCCTAGAGTCTCTTTCAGGGTAAGACGGGAAAAAAAGTGTCTCCTTGTAACTATGTCTCCTAAGAACTCAAGAAGCCAATCTCTGAATGCTTCTCCCAGTCTAGGGGAAATTTGTCTCAATGCCTGCTATACCTCTTCAAAGACACCCCCCCCTTTTTTTTTTTTGAGTCTTTTTAAAAGAATCTTGAAAACTTAAAAAAATGATATCTATTTTTCATTGTTTTTTATTTTTGCACAGTTGAATTATGTATGTTATTTAATTGACTACTCATGGCTTATTCTTCATGGCCAACTTGATGCTTTCTTGACAAAGATACTGCAGTGGTTTGCTATTTCCTTTTCCAGCTCATTTTATAGATGAGGAAACCGAGGCAAGCAGGGTTAAGTGACTTGTTCAAGGTCACCCAGCTAGTGTCTGAGGTCATATTTGAACTCAGAAAGATGAGTACTCCTGATTTCAGGCTGTGTACTCTATTCATTGCTTCACTTAGCTGCTCACAAGTACATGTATTTGTGTGCATACTCATACTGTGTTTGCAAATATGTGTGTATATATAGATACATAGATATATACACACATATAATGATTTGAACCTTAATGTTCATAAAACTCAGTAGAATTGTATTAATAGCTCTTTTTTCAATGTAATGATTTCCTTATTTAACTGATACTCTCCCTGATTAGGGATTCTTACTATACCAAAATATTGCTTACTGAGCTAGGAAAACTAATAAAATATAATTATTTTAGTTTTTATTTAACAGTAAATGTTTTAAATTCCCCCCCCCTTTTTTTTTTGCTAAGTGAGCTAATAGGGACAATAGCTTTCAGTTATGTAAATAAATGTTTTTAAAAGCAGAAATATCTATTAAATTTATAACTCATGGACATGCAGACATATCATTTGTAATATTACTGATTGTCACAGTTAATCACACTGTTGCACAATTACATAAACTCACACAGTTACATAAAAAAAAAACAAACAAACTATGATCTTAATCCAAGCTATGTTTTAAGGAGTGATGAGTTGCACCAGAGCAATGCTATTGAAGTTAGTAGCTCAAGAAGCAGCCAAAGTTTTCCCTCCAGCAGAGAGAAAGTCTTGCTCTATCCTTCCCTCAGGGACACTGCTGGAGAGAAAGTACTTGTAACTAGGAGGAAGAATTAATAATAGAGGAAATGAAGAGATAAGCCAGCAATTTCCATGGAGATAACAAGAGATGGAAAGACAGAAAGACAGACAGAGGCAGAGAGAAAGACAGACAGAGAGACAGTGATAGAGAAATAGAGACAGAGACAAAATAAGAAGAGAGACAGAGGGGGAAAGAGAATCAGAGACTGAGAGACAGAAAAACAGATAGACAGACACAGAGAGGAGAGAGAGAAAACAATCAGAGATAGAGAGAGAGAGAGAAGGAGGGAAAGGGAAGAAGAGGCTAAGAGAAGATATTTTCTCTATGAAGTATGAGAGAGAGAGTCAGAGAAACAGAGACAGAAAGACAGATTCAAGAGAAGGAGATACAGAGAAGGAGAGGAGAGAGACAGAGAGAGAGAGAGAGAGAGAGAGAGAGAGAGAGAGAGAGAGAGAGAGAAGGAGGGAGGGAGATCAAAATAGGCCAGTGGAGACAAGTAGAAGAAGAAAGCATTTCTAGAACAACTAGGAATTTATCCTCCAGTTAGAGATATTTTTATTACCAGATTTTGTGTCCCAATTACCTCAGAACTAAAAGACTCACCACATATTCTTAGAGAAAATTTAAGACAATTCCAGATGTTCCCAGTTTTTAGACAGGATGTGAGCACAAAGCAAAATCACATTGATTAATTACCATCAAAAGTCTTGATAATTTGAAAGTTGGATCCATGAAGGATTACAGAAGATCATGGACTAGATAATCAAAGAAATGTGACAAGAGCTAATGAAGTTGTCAATTCTTAGGGGAGAGTAAACAAGAATAAGGGATGGACCTGTGATTTCTTTGACAGAAGGAATTTCCTTTACCAAAGTAAGTCAATGATTTTTCTAAAACTTAAGAGTCCTTCAAAATGGACTGAAACACTAAAAATTTAAATGACTTGTTCAAGGTCACATAGCCAGCACTTGTCAGAAGTGAATCTTGAATCCGTATCTTCCTGGTTTCTGAGATAAGTCAACTTCACTTTTGCAAGAATTCAAGATACTTATATCATAGAATCGGGGCAGCTAGATGGTATGGTGGATAGACTGCCAGAACTGACATCATGAAGCCTCATTTTCCTAAATTCAAATCTAGCCTCAGACACTTACTTGCAGTGTACCTTGGACAAGTCACTTGATCCTGTATGCTTGAATTTCCTCATCTGTAAAAATGAATGCAAAACCATTTCAGTATCTTTGCCTAGAAAGCCACAAAGGGAGTCATGAAGAATTAGACATGACTGAAAAAAGACTGATTATATATATATATACATATATATATATATATATATATGTATATATATATATATATCTCATGATAATATATATATATGATATATATATATATATACAGCATATATATATATCAGTCTGTATAGATCTTAAAAGAAATTTGCAGTTGATTTGTTATACATCTTAATGTAAATGTGTTTCTATTCGTGGTGATTTTTCTGTGTGTCTAATTCTATTAAATGAATAAACATTTCCTCACAAAGGCCTGTTTTGACTGTATTTACTAGAAATGAATAGTTCTGAACAAAGGGTCTTTGTCAACAAACATTTGATAAAAAACATTTCCACGTATTTTATGCTCTCCATTGTTTGTCTTTAGGAGTGGAATAATTTATCTTCCCTAATAATTTAAATTTTTTTTTGGCAACCACTGTTTTATTTTTCTCTTTCTTGTTGCAACTTAATAAACCGTAAGTCTCAGTTATAATTTATCTCAGGAATTTGCAGAAACAATCTCATGGGGAACACAGGTTTATGAACAAACAATATGCCATTGTGTGTCCCCACCCTCAGGGGTTTGTATCTGGGCAATCTAAAGAAAAGAAGACTTCTTTGAAGTTCTTTCCTGCTCAGGATCAGCTGCTGGATCACTTTGTCAGGTGATTTTTTATATATGTTTTACTTTGAAAAGTTCCTGTTGGGAAGACTTAGAAGATAAAGCACGTGCTCTCACAAAGTCATATCTCTTTTTATTGTCTAAGTTCTTTTCTCTAAAAAAACAAATGCTATACCTTTTGTTTTTTTGTTTTGTATAAGAATCAGATTAAGTCAAAACAAAACAAAATTCAATTCAATTTGCTGTACAATTATAATTACTTGTCTAGGTTTCAGAAAATGCTCCAGCATCTTATTGCTGTAATGAGGGAATCTGGGTAGTGAATGTTGTACATGGTGTTCTTCTGTTGTTGGTTTTCCCTTACCATACTGCTTAGCACTTATTAAGTACTTAATAAATTCTTCTCTTCCTTGCTCTACTCTTTGTTATCTGAAAGGCTAACGAAAGTCAGGTGGTATGTGAGAGAAATGATTATTTCTCTTATATTAATAATCAATTATTGAATTAGGATCTTTAGATTTTTCAAGATATTGAACAGAAGAATGTTGTTGATGGATGAGATTGCTTTTTGATCTTGTGTGGGAAAGATCAAATTCTTAATTCTTAAACAAAGAATTTAATCCAAAGTTCTATTCAGGTTTGGGTGGGAGTGGATTCTTGTTAAGATTGCCAAGGCTGAGGGGTGATCTGAGAACAAGAATGATCAACAACACATGTTAACCAATACCTCATTAGAATGAATTCATCTCTCATTATAACATTTATTCTCATTGTTAGCCAAGTCAATTGCTACACTCAGGAACACTCTTCCAAGGGCAAATACATATTCCATGAGGGCTCAGAATTTGAGAATGCTACTGATGCTTTTATTAATTGTCCTTAGCATGATTAATAGAACAATCAATTACTCAGGAATGCTGTCTCTTGAACATTTTATACATCATATATGTTTAGAAAATACTGCATTGTAGAAATAGGTATCTGTACAGCTTTTTTAAAATTATGATTAAAAACAATAAAAAAATTAAATACAATCAAGATTAGAAACCTTTGGGCTTAGAATAAAAATAATCAAGACACCGTTATCTAATTAACAAGTTAACAGTTATCTATTAAATACCTACTACACGCCAGGCACCATGCTAAGTAAAAATGGAATATAATAGAAAGAGTTATATCTATGGTCCTTGGTTCAAATCTCAGCTCTGTCACTTAATACTTATTGATAGCTGGCAAATCACAACTCTCTAGGCCCCAGTTTCATTGTTCATACAGTTGAAAAAGTTGAACAAGATGATCATGGAAATGTTTTCCAGTTCTCCACCTGTGAGACTATAGATCATTTGGGAATGTATGAAGGAAATATGAAATAAATTTTTGCTTCAAGAAGCAAAAATTAATTTCATATTTCCTTCATACATTTGATTTTATTTTGTAGGTATTATCATGTATCATTGAATTCCTGTGTGATTAACTTTGGCTTCATCAAACTTGTAAATGTAGACTATAAAAAAGGGGGAAAAAGTCGTGAAATGGATTATTTTCAAATGAAACATATTTTATTATATTTGGCTAAATAAAATCAAGATGAAGAATGTCTTCATTTTTTCTCCTAACACATATTGATACATTATGAGAAAATGTATTACTGGGGGGAAGCCCCTATTTTTGATTTTTATTTAAGATACAGAATTTTTTTCTTAAAGAAGGGAAAAAGGAAAAAGACAATTTCAATTATATAAACTTACAGAGATTTTATATGAAAGAAATCAGAGCTAGGGAATTGGAAAATGAAGTTCCAGTTTGGTTCAAATACTCTTCCTAGACTCTGAGAATTCAAGAAGTATAGAGTCCTTTCAGTAACACTTATAATTCTAATATACCCCTGATAAATGGTCTTCCAATATTTGCTGAAAAGCCTTCAAATTTGGAGCAGAGATGCTTATTTGATGAGGGCCAGAGATGGTGCTAAAGCTCCGGAAAGGAGAAATGTTCTTTATTCCTGCTCTGAGAGTGATATGTGTTGTTCTAAACTGTCTTAGTGACTGTATCAATACATGGAGGGGAGGGAAAGAGGAAAAGAAAGGAGGACAGGAGAAAGCAGGAAAAAGTGGAGAGGGAAACTGAGGGAAGAGAGGGCAAAAAGGGAAAGTAAAAAAGGGGGGATGGAGAGAGAGGGAGGTAGAATGAAGAGAGAGAAGTAAAAGAGGGGAAATAGAAAAAGAAAGACAAAGAAAGAAGGAAGAGAGAGATTTTTTGGATGACAGGTACAACAATAGATGAGGAGAGGAAGACTAAAGGGGGAGAGAGGGTGAGGAGAGGGAGGAAGGAAAGGAGAGGAAAGAAAAGGAGAGAGGGAAACTGAGGGAGGAAAAGGGGAAAGGAAGAGGAAAAAATAGGAGAGAAGATTCAGGGGGAAGAAAGAGGATGAGGAAAGAGGGAGGGGAGAAAGGAGAATGGGAAAGACAGAGACAGAGAAAGAGATACAGAGAGAAGAAAGACAGATTTTTTTTTTGGATGATAGATGTGCAAGCAAAGCCAAACCCTCAATATGTCCATGATTTCCAGTTTGCCTCTTTAGAGACTCCTGGATTATAGTTATATGAAGCCTCGTTGTAAGTAAGAATCCTACTTCAATCCTAGAATCAAGTGTGATTCCTTTTCCAAAAGGGGTTCCAAGACATTTAGGAAAGCTTCCTAAATCTAAGGATTGCTGGAGGTGAAGCAATTTCAGTTTCTTGTATGGCATACCTTTGAGACCCTCCACTACCCTACTTGCTCTCTCTTGGGACTATTCCAGCTTATCATTGTGCTCCCTGAAGACTTTCTGTCTGGAATTGAATGTAAAACTCAAGATGGGGTCTGACCAGAGTTGGCTGCAAAAAGACCTTCCTTTCCTTGGTCCTGGATGCTGTTTCTATTAAATCAGTTTTTGATCATATTGGCTTTTGTATCTGGAAACCCATGGAACCCCAAAAATGGGCTGACATGGAGCTAGGTTATCTTCTGATTCTAATACTAAAATGGAGGAGTTAGATTTTCTGATTCTAGCATTTCCTACACCCCAAAGTAAATCTAGAAAAATATCAAAAAGAAAACTTACAAATGATTTAAATCTTAGATATGATATTATATCTAGTGTACAAAATGGGGACACTCAAAAAAGTAGTCAATTGTAATAGAGGTATCCTGCAATGATAACAGTAATAGATTGATAATAATAAATAAAACAATAATATCTAATAGATTATGAATTAATAAAATAGATAATAGTAGAAATAGCTAATATTTATGTTCTTTTAAGTGTTTGCTTGGCACTTTACATATATTATCTCAATATTTTGCTGTTGTTCAGTCATGTCCAGCTCTTCATGACCTCATTTGGAGGTTTTCTTTACAAAGATACTGGAGCAGTTGGCCATTTCATTGTCCAGCTCATTTTTACAGGTGAGTAAACTGAAATAACTAGGCTTAACCAGAATCATCAAAGTTAGCTAAGTGTCTGAAGTCAGATTTGAACTCAAGAAAAAAAAATCTTCCTGTGCCACTTACCTTCCCTAAAAAAGATATATAGATAGACAGACAGAGAGTATGGAACAACTTTATTTCCTCCTATACAGGTAATATATAAACATGAAGGGAAAACATTAATTTGTCCATTATACTCATTATATTCCTTTTGATTTTTTAGCTTTTTAAAAGTTTCCCCCACCCCGGTTTATGTCTTTTTTAAAAAATATATTTTTAATACACATTGCTTTATGAATCATGTTGGGAAAGAAAAATCAGAGCAAAAGGGAAAAACCTTGGGAGAGATTTTTTAAAAGCAGAAAAAAAATTAAGTGAATGTAGCATGTGTTGATATACATTAAATCTCCACAGTTCTTTTTCTGGATGGATTTGGCATTTTCTGTCCAAAGTCTTTTGGGATTGTTTTGGATCACCAAACCACTAGGAAGAACCAAGTCTTTCACAGTTGATCATGATACATTCTTTCTGTTACTGTATACAATTTATTCCTAGTTCTCATTTAATGTAAATCTTTGCAGGCCTTTCTAAAATTAGCTTGTTCCCCAGTTTTTGTAGAATAATATTTCATTATCCTCATATACCACATTATATTCCTTTTGAAAAGTAGAGTACTTGTTGGACAACTGAACAAATACTTTACATTTACCTTATGCCCTTCACTGAACACACAATTCACAAAATCTACTCAATCAACAAATATTTTTAAGAGTTTGTTGTTTTTATATGTAATTTATTATCACTATTTATTAAGGCTACTATGTATAGGTCAGGCACTGTACTAAGCACTGGGGTATGAAGAAAAACAACAGATACCCTCTTCTCTCAGGGAGTTTACAGTTGAATGAGAGAAAACAATAGGCAAGTTAATTCTGTATAGGATAAAATCAGATGTCCCAATCAAGCTGGATGTGGTTTGCTTTATTTAGTTCTTGTGTAACACGATGATCCAGGTGCTGATCATCTTCATCTCTAAGAAGTAGATTATTTTCTAAATCTCCTCCCTCTATTCAATTGATGCACAAATCTGGAACTCAGAAATTTTTGATGTTTGAGATGATCACAGAGGATGGCAGTGTCAGTCTCTCAGAATCCCTGACCAAGAATCTATGCTTAGGGAAGAAAGCAAGAAAACTGGAGGAGGCAATCAGAGATTCAAGGATCCATTTCAAGTCTACCTACAGAAGTCTATATTCTCATTTTCATCTTTCCAAGTTCTCATTGCTACTAGACGTGGAAGAGGATGGAGATGGAGTAGGGAAGAATTTCCCATACCTTTACTGGAAATTCAAGGGAGAAAAATTGCAAGCCACAAAACTCAAAAAAATTTCATAGTTATTTCTATCACTCTTCTTATAGACTATAGGGAGAAGCTTCTATTGTACTGCATTTAAGTCCCATCACTGACACATACTTGCTGATAGAGTCCATCCTCTTGACTCAAAGGCCAAAATCATCTTTGTTACAGCCCAGTCACTAGGGACCAAATCAGGGGTTTTCTGAAGTAATCCCATCAAAGTGTAAGGTCACTCAGAAACTAAACGATGCAATGAATAGAGATTTGGACTTTGGGTTAAAAAGTCCTGAGTTCAAATTCAGCTTCAAACTAGCTGTGTGACCCCAGGCAAGTCTGCTTCAGTTCCTTTTTCTAAAAAATAGGAATAATAGTATCTTCTGCCTCCCGGGATTGTTGCTGTGAGGATAATATGAAAAAAAAAATTATGAAGTGATTGACAAACCTTAAAGAAGTACATCAATACTAGCTTTTTATTATTATTATCATCAAAGAAGCAAAGAATATGTTTAACCCTGTAGGAGACAGAAGAGAAAGCTTCCCGGATTATCTTGCTAGACTTTTTTGATTGCCAAATTATATTGTTGGTTCACATTAATCTTGTAAGCCTCCTCAAAACTTCTAATCTTTTTTTTTTAGCACAAACTAATATCTGACTGAGTTCCCCTTTTTAATCAACACTGATTGTTTATGAACCCAAGTAAATGATTTCCCATTGATCCTTGTTTTTATTAGATTTGCCTAGTCACTGAGTTCATTTTTGAATGTTGACTATTTTTCTACATCCATTCATTGCCATTCATTCTGACTTTGGGGTATCTACAGCTCTTATAAACATGTATCCAAATCACATTGTTGAAGTGCCACACATTTAGAGATGGAAGGAACCTTAATATAGCCTACCTCCCCTGTTTTTTCTTAATGGAAATGTTGACTAAAACAGGATCAAGAACACTTACTGTGTTGTCTACATATTGATTTGATTTTTTTCAACAATAATTAACATAATGCTCTTTAAAATCTATGAGCACTGTCAAAATGAAAAACATATAAAAGCAATTACTGTACATCAAAATAAATTTATTTTTAATGAAGCATTCCAAAGTAAGATCTAATAAATAAAAGACCTAACCTGGAGAGAAAATACAAAATATAGTATGAAAAAACCTAGATAATGAAAAGTAACTTTTAAATAGCTTTTGTATTGAAAGTCTCGTATTTTTCTGAAAGGGGAATAATTAATGGCATTTTAAAATTTGCTCAGTAAGAAATCAACGTATGTCTAGCTCAATCCAGGTTAATAACGTGAAAAAAATAATGTTGCTGATCCTTGAAGCAGAATAAGAGGGCTATACTCTGCTGTCAATGTTTTATTAATGTTTCAATTTGTTGCTCAGCATACTTTCTCTTTTCTAAGCTTCTGGAAAATGCCTTCCTCACTTCATTAAAGATCACAAAGTATCTAGGTTGAAGGTTTAGCCAGACCCTTTCTTTTAGGGTGAAAATCTATTCATCCTACTTTGTAAAATGCACTTGGATATACTGTAGACACTGATATAGAAGAAGTTCAACACCTCGAAAAAATTTTGAGTCCCTGAAAGCAAAACAATTTCAACTCTACACTATAGCAAACCTAAATCTGCTTCTCTATATCTTCCATGAAAACCCTGAAGATTCTTGAACACTGTGCTCACCTAGTCTTCTGTAAACTGAACATTCTCAATATTCATCAAATGATCTTCTTTGGAGATAGTTTTGAGTCAACAATTCAACATTAATAAACACTTTCTATAACCTCATCCCCCAGAAGAGGGGGAATGGAGTCCCAAATATCACAGCATGATGTCTCCCCAGGATGGACTGGTTAACTCTGTCACTGTTATAAAGAAATGTGTCCATAGCAATAAGATTATATGATGATTAATTCTGATGGACGTAGCTCTTCTCAATAATGAGATGATTCAGGCCAGTTCCAATGATCTTGCGATGAAGAGTGCCTTCTACACACAGAGAGAGGATTGTGGGACCTGAGAGTGGATCACAACATAGCATTTTCACTCCTTTTGTTGTTGTTTCCTTGCATTTTTTTCTCATTTTTTTCTTTTTGTTCTGATTTTTCTTGTGCAGCAAGATAATTGTATAAATGTGTACATATATTGTATTTAACATATATTTTAACATGTTTAACTTATATTGGATTACTTGCCATCTAGGGAAGGGGGTGGAGGGAAAGGGGGGAAAATTTGGAACACAAGATTTTGCAAGGGTCAATGTTGAAAAATTATCTATGTATGTGTTTTGAAAATAGAAAGCTTTAATAATTTAAAAAAAAATGTGTTCAGCTCTTGATTTCTTTCAGTCATCTCATCAAGCAGTCCATCCACAAATATTTATTCAGCACTTTCTACATTCCAAGCCCGGTGATATAAAGAAAGGCAAATATAGTCCTTGCTCTCAGGGAATTTACATTCTGGTGGGAAAGGCAACATGTAAATAAAAAGGCCAAAAAAACTACAAGATTTACCAAGTAATTGGAAGGTAGTTTTAGAAGACTCAGCCTCCTCAATTTTACTGATTGAATTTCTAGGATTGACATGTTACTTCTATTTTTTCCCCTTGTCTGTCTTCACATCCTTATATTTTCCCACCCAGGACTCTCTTCTACTCCTCTATTCTCTCTGTGTATCTGTATCTTCTCTGTCTCTGTCGGTCTCTCTGTCTCTCTCTCTCTTTCTTGATTTCTCTTCTTTCTCTCTTCTTCTTCCTTCCTTTCTTCTTCTTCTTCTTCTTCTTCTTCTTCTTCTTCTTCTTCTTCTTCTTCTTCTTCTTCTTCTTCTTCTTCTTCTTCTTCTTCTTCTTCTTCCTCTATTCCTCCTTCTCCTGCTCCTCCCTCCTTTCCCTTCTCCTCCTTTTCCTCCCTCTCTCTTTTTTTTGCCCTCCCCCCCATACACACACAGAGAGAATAAAAGGGCAGATTATTGTACTGTCTGCAGAGACATGTCAACTTGTACACAGAAATGGTCTAAATCTAACTACAAATTCATTTTCTTAAAGATTTAATGCCAAAAAATGCATTTTTGAATTTCACAGCTAGTGTGGCATAGTGATTGGAGAATTTGCCTTCAAGGCAGGAAGATCTAGGTTCAAATTCCATCTCTTATAGACATTAGCTATGTGACCCTGAGCAAGTCACTTAACTTCTCAGAAGTCTAGGTCAGAATTGGCAAACTCAAGTGGCAATGAAATCACTAAGTCATAATGAAGATCCTTGATGCCATATATTAACTTAGAAAAACAAATATTATTCATATTTTATTATATTTTGTTTAATTTGTCAAATATTTCCCAATTACATTTTAATTTTGTTTGAATCTCACTTAGAAGTGGTAAAAACTGCACTGGTCTTTAGGGCATGAGTTTGACAACTCTGTCTCCATTATAGTGTATATGAAAGGTGTTCTCACCTGCATTAGTAGATGACATTTTCTCATCTCAAGAGTCCCTCTGTGAAATCACAAGTCCAGTTCCTTTCCTTTAAAAATTACTTATATTTTATATCCTATACAATTTAATTTTAATTGCTCCTCAATAACTACAGATTGGTTCCTAAGGGAAATAGCATAAGGAAGACAAAAAGGATCTTCAAGAAAATGTTTCTGGAGGGCCTCCCATTGCAGAAATGTGGGTTTCCTATCGAGAAGACAAATGTTTTCCCTATCCAGAAGATAAATGTCTCCTTGCTTATCTGATATATATGTTTCTAGACCAATATGTCAACTTCACAATGGCTTCAGAGAAACAGAGTAATATGCTTTTGGAAAGTACAGTCATAATTCACTTTAAAGAATAGGTGGGTTCATGAAAAATTGCTTGTTGAAATGAATTTCTTTCTATCAACTCTGATTTTGCCACTATTGGTATTTAATTGAATTTGTTTCTCCATATTTCTATAAAAAGCTTATTTCTAAGACTAAGAAAACCACACTTGGGAATGAAAAGGACCATTTAAAAATTTTAAAGTCAAAAGAATAATCACTTTCTGGTAAACTGTCAATACTCACAATAGTAAAAACTGAGTCACAAATGCAGCAAACTAACTGAAAGACCTTATGGGAAAAAATGATCATTAGAATTTAATTCAGTAGAACAAACAGATTAGAAAAGTTATCCAGTTTCTGTTAAACAACCTCTATAGAGAGAACCTGTATATAGGTCTGAGAGGACTTTGGAGACCTATCCAATCCCTTCAATTTACAAACAAGGCAACTGAGAGACTGTCCAATGACCAGATCACAGAGTAAATAAAATCAGAGTTAGGATTTGAATCATGATCCTCTGATAATAATAACTCACAAACTGTGGTACTCGATTCTTTATGTTATTATTTTGTAGAGACAGCTAGCTTTCAGAAATGAACATGTTGAGTCTGACTGAAGGAAAATGATAAAAAACTTAGCAGAGGCCCTGGCTATAAAGCAGTCCTTTAGATACCGAGGGAGGATGTTTTTTGAAATACCCACAGAGCCAGAAATGAAGTTATAGCCAACATATTGCACCAAAGGCAACAAGTGAGCAGTCTATTACTCAAAGGAATTCATGACCTTATATCACTATGGATAATGTCTCCAAGGAAGCAGATTACAACACATCTTTGCCTCTTTATCCCTTCCAGTCCACAATGTTTTACTATAAGTTCACTATCAGAGTCCATCCATCATGCTCAAAGCTATCATCACTTTCTTCTAACAAACTGAGGATTCTAAAGAATTCCTGAGATTTCCCACATTTTGCCTTTTATCTTTGCCACAAGCCCAGCCCATTGTCTTTTCCCAGCACACATTTTCCCAGGGACATCTTTTATTCTTGTTCATCTGCAGAGTTCCTTACTGGTTATTCAAGGGTTCTTACGCTGGAATTATTCATGGGATTCATAAATTTTCTTTTAAAATATTTGAATGACTGCATTTCAATATAATTGGTTTCCTGTGTATTTTATTTATGTATTTAAAAACAATATTGCGAGGGATTTCAGAGATTCTACCAAACTGTCCAAGGGAGGAGCATGACACACAAAACCTTAAAAACCTTTGGTTTATATGATCCAGTTTACTCATATCCACCACATGTCTTTTATATGATATTCATTTTCAATTCTTTGGAGATTGTTCCACTCCTTTTCATGTAAGTATCCATTATATTAGTATATAAGCCATAGAATGGGCACTGATGCTGGTGTCAGAGAATCCAGGTTCCAATCCAGCCTCAGACACTTCCTCTACCTGTGTGACCTTGGGCAAAGTTACTTCATTTTTCTTAAATGGCTTTAAATCTTAAGGTCTCCAGAGCCATTATGCTGACCTCATTGTGATATGTCTGTGAAACATCTACCAGTGTCATGCCAGAAAACTAGATTGCTTCCATTTGAATTGTCTTTGGAAGATTCTGAAGATCATCTGGTAGGATAAAATACCAGACACTGAAATCCTTTCTCAAACTAAACTGCCAAGAATTCCAACTCTGCTGAAGAGAGTCCAACTCTATTGGGCTGAGCACATTGCTTGACTATACTTGCCAAAAAAAAAATTATTTTATGGAGAACTCACACAGGGCAAGCACTCACAAGGTGGTCAGAAAAATCAGTACAAGGACACTCTAAAGGTCTCTGTTAAGAACTTTAGAACTAATTGTATGACATGGGAGTCACTGGCACAAGACCGCTCAGCATGGCATGTCCTCACCAGAGAAAGTGCTGTGCTCCATGAGCAAAGCAGAATTGAATTAGCTCAGAGGAAAGTCAGAGAAGTCACCACAAATGTTTATTGAAACTATTTGTTCTACCTGTGGCGGAGCATTCTGAATTCTTATTGGTCTGATCAGCCACAGTTGGACATACTGTAACTCTACTCAAACATAGTGACTTCATTTTGGTCCTCTAAAAGAATGAAAGACAACAACCAAATCTGTGGTCCTGTATCTCTTATAGCCACACACACAGCCCAGTAGAATGTTGGTATTAAAAACTATAGATCTTTCTTTCTGGCAAAATCTTGGGGTCATTAAAAGAATTTTGAAGTCTCTTGAAGGGAATCCTATGTGTTTCTTCACCACGCAATTAAATCCATTGGATACTGGTATCTAAAACATGAGCCTTTGTTTCTACATAATCTTAGGGGTCCTTAAAGGAATT
Organism: Sarcophilus harrisii; assembly: GCF_902635505.1. Taxonomy (NCBI): domain Eukaryota; kingdom Metazoa; phylum Chordata; class Mammalia; order Dasyuromorphia; family Dasyuridae; genus Sarcophilus; species Sarcophilus harrisii. Next base: position 31,915,166 of record NC_045430.1, read on the forward strand.
TTGCTGTCTATTAGAAATAATCCACAACTTTAGCAAAGTTGCTGGTTATAAAATAAACCCACATAAGTCATCAGCATTCTTATATATCACTAACAAAATCCAACAGTCAGAGTTACAAAGAGAAATTCCATTTAAAGTAACTACTGATAATATAAAATATTTAGGAATCTATCTGCTAAGGGAAAATCAGAAACTTTATGAGCAAAATTACAGACCACTTTTCACACAAATTAAGTCTGATCTAACCAATTGGAAAAATATTAAATGCTCTTGGATAGGGCAAGCAAATATAATAAAGATGACAATATTACCGAAACTAATCTATTTATTTAGAGCTATACCAGACTCCCCAAAAAATTATTTTAATGACCTAGAAAATACAACAACAAAATTCATATGGAAAAACAAAAGTCAAGAATTTCAAGGGAATTAATGAAAAAAAATCAAATGAAGGTGGCTTAGCTGTACCAGATCTAAAATTATATTATAGAGCAGCAGTTACCAAAACCATTTGGTATTGGCTAAGGAATAGATTTGTTGATCAGTGGAATAGATTAGGTTCAAGGGATAAAACAGTCAACAAATATAGCAACCTAGTCTTTGACAAACCCAAAGATCCCAGCTTTTGGGATAAGAACTTACTGTTTGATAAAAATTGCTGGGAAAATTGGAAACTAATATGGCAGAAACTAGGCATTGATCCATACTTAACGCCGTACACCAAGATAAGGTCAAAATGGGTTCATGACCTAGGCATAAAGAATGAAATTATTAATAAATTAGAGGAACACAGGATAGTTTACCTCTCAGACCTGTGGAAGGGGAAGGACTTCATGACCAAAGCAGAACTAGAGATCATTACTGATCACAAAATAGAAAATTTCAATTATACCAAACTGAAAAGTTTTTGTACAAACAAAACTAATGCAGACAAGATTAGAAGGGAAGCAATAAACTGGGAAAATATTTTTACAGTCAAAGGTTCTGATAAAGGCCTCATTTCCAAAATATATAGAGAATTAACTCTAATTTATAAAAAATCAAGCCATTCTCCAATTGAAAAATGGTCAAAGGATATGAACAGACAATTCTCAGATGAAGAAATTGAAACTATTTCTAGTCATATGAAAAGATGCTCCAAGTCATTATTAATCAGAGAAATGCAAATTAAGACAACTCTAAGATACCACTACACACCTGTCAGATTGGCTAAGATGACAGGAAAAAATAATGATGATTGTTGGAGGGGATGTGGGAAAACTGGGACATTGATGCATTGTTGGTGGAGTTGTGAACGAATCCAACCATTTTGGAGAGTAGTTTGGAACTATGCTCAAAAAGTTATCAAACTGTGCATACCCTTTGATCCAGCAGTGTTACTACTGGGATTATATCCCAAAGAGATTATAAAGAAGGGAAAGGGACCTGTATGTGCACGAATGTTTGTGGCAGCCCTTTTTGTAGTGGCTAGAAACTGGAAACTGAATGGATGTCCATCAGTTGGAGAATGGCTGAATAAATTGTGGTATATGAAAATTATGGAATATTACTGTTCTGTAAGAAATGACCAACAGGATGATTTCAGAAAGGCCTGGAGAGACTTACACGAACTGATGCTGAGGGAAATGAGCAGGACCAGGAGATCATTATATACTTCAACAACAATACTATATGATGACCAGTTCTGATGGACCTGGCCATCCTCAGCAACGAGATCAACCAAATCATTTCTAATGGAGCAGTAATGAACTGAACTAGCTATACCCAGAAAAAGAACTCTGGGAGATGACTAAAAACCATTACATTGAATTCCCAATCCCTATATTTATGCACACCTGCATTTTTGATTTCCTTCACAGGCTAATTGTACAATATTTCAGAGTCTGATTCTTTTTATACAGCAAAATAACGTTTTGGTCATGTATACTTATTGTGTATCTAATTTATATTTTAATGTATTTAACATCTACTGGTCATCCTGCCATCTAGGGGAGAGGGTGGGGAGTACGAGGTGAAAAATTGGAACAAGAGGTTTGGCAATTGTTAACGCTGCAAAGTTACCCATGCATATAACCTGTAAATAAAAGGCTATTAAATTTAAAAAAAAAAAAAGGAATTTTGCTGTCTTCTGAAAGCACTCTAGTGTGCTCTTTTCCTCCTGTTTAATTCTGGGCCTAAGTTACTCTTCATTAGTATTGTCCATCTCATACATCATCCATACATACTGATGGATGAACATATCTATTGAATCCCATGTCATAACTGAAACAATAACTATTTTTCTTCCATTAATTTCCCCCTGTATTAAAAATCAACTAAAATACTGCTATTAATTTATGGACTGATAATAAAGTACGTTGTTGTGGCTCAGTCTTTTTCAGTTGTATCTGACTCTTTATTGTCCTCTTCAAGAATGAAGGACAAATTACCTACTATGTACCATTGTGCTAAGCTCTGGAGATTTGGGATTTTCATAGCAAAGATGCTGGAATGATTTGACATTTCCTTATCCAGCTCATTTTACAGACAAGGAAACTGAGGCAAACAACGTTAAGTGACTTTCTCAGGTTCACACAGCTAGTAAGTGTCTGAAAACAGATTTGAGATCATAAAGTTGAGTCTTCCTGACTTCAGACCTGGCACTTTGTGCACTATGGCACCTCCTAACTGCCTTCTAATTTTGTGGAGTTTTGTAATGTAGATTTGTGATTTCATAGAGTAGAAAGTAGAGAGCTTCTAATGACAGAGACTACCTCCAGGAAGGCCAAAATCTGATTGTAGCTACTAGTTTGGGTGAATAGGGAGAGGTGTTACGTGATCTGTCCAAGGTCCTAGTATCAGTGTATGTCAGAGTGGAACTTGAAACTAAGACTTTCTGTCTCCATTTCTCTCCACTATGTCTTTCTGCATTGCATTTTCAATGGAAGCATGTGTCCTTAATGAACTAGACATGACATGAAGCTCACAACTAGCCATCTACTAGTCTACTACTTATAGCTAGAATTAATCTCTGTTGCAAAACACAGTTATCTATATCTATATCTATACAGTAGGATAGGCAAACTTTGGGAAAGGGGGCTATTTATCAGAGAATCACTGAATTTGAGGGATGAAAAGGAACTATACTTAACAGCTATTCCAGCTCCTCTCCCAAAAAAAATAATCCTCACTATAGCGTACTTATCAAGTAGTGTTCCAGTCTCTGCACGGAAATCTCCAAGGGGAATTTCATTCCCTCTTCATTCTACTTTTTGTATAGCTCTCATAAAAAGCTTTTCCTGATATCAAATCTAAATTTGCCCTTCCTCCCCCATTTCCATTCATTGATCCTGGTCCTTCCCTCTCTAACCAAATAGAAAAATCCCTTCCACATGACATCTTTTCAAATGCTTGTTTGACTTGACTCTTCCAAGATACTTTAGTTAGGAACCTCAGGAGAAACAACATGGTGTGACATTTAAATAAGTCAAAAACATAATTTCTGTGTAATTAATCTTTTTATTAATAATATTAGCATTTTAATAAAATAGATCAATAGCACTGGCAAATGTCTGTAGGTTCAAAGTTTAAAGGGCCTCAGAAAAGTGGGTGTTCCAGAGAGTGGTAATTAGTTCTGACTGGTTAATAACTAATGAGAAAGAATAAATATTATAATGAGGAATTGGACCTATTCTAATGAACTTTGATTATGTCATTTATTTCTAAATTAGCCCCAGCCTTGGGCAACCTAAACAAAGATTCTCTATCTCTCATCCAAGTCTGAGCGGAAGACAGTGGGCCATAGGTTACCCTTAGATTCGAAGTCTGACATAGTTGGATAGAATAGAAATATCCAGAATAATAATCCTGCTTTCCATCAGCCCTGCCCTTGGGAGATTAGACATGGAAATAGGACAGAGGTGAAAAAAAACTTGGGACTCTCCAATTTTAATAATTGTTAATATTTGAGAGAAACAATCATTTTTCTCACTGGTATAGGTTGAAATTCACCACACTTGAAGTTAAAGACATGGGTTTGAATCTTACCCATACCATATATTACTTGTGTAACACTGTGGTATTAAACATCTCTGGTCCTCATTTGCCATATCTTTATAATGAGGGCATTGAACTAAGTGATATCTAGGTTTCCTTCCACTACTAATATTCTATGAAATGTTCAGTATCTTTGAAAGGTGTAACTTGCCAAGTCTTCTTGATCTTCCCTCTGACATTATCCCCATTTTTTTCTGCATATAATCTTGTTTGTATAGTTGTTTGTATGCTGTTTTTCCCATTAGTCTATAAACTATTTAGCAGCATGGACTTCTTGTCTTTCTTTTTTTCTTTTTAATCTTTCTTTGTATCTCCAGAGCTTAGTACAATGCTTGGTACACAATAGGTAATTAATTGGTTGTTATCCTTCATTCTGGAAAAGGACCAAAATATATCACTATATTAGAGTGGGATTACTATATAGCTGACCATGGCTGCTCAAAGCTCAGAATATCCAACCACAGGTCAGACACAGTCTCTGTGAATATTTGGGGTATTCTCTCTAGCTTTGTGCATCTTACATCTTTTAGCTAATTCAATTCTGCTTTGTTCCTAGAGCACAACACCTTCTCTGATGAAGATACACCATGCTGGGTGATTCTGTGCCATTGTCTCCCATATCATACAATCAATTCTAAAGTTCTTAAGAGAGACCTTGAGAATGTCCTTGTATCATTTTTTCTGACCATCTTGTGAGCATTTGTCCTCCATAAAACAGTCTTTTTTGTTTGAGAGGCTCTGAAGGAAACTGTGGGAGAAAAGAGGTGTTAGACTGACAATCCAACTAGAGATCTATAAACCCAATATGCTGACCTCATTATTATATACCTGTGAAACCTGGACAGTCTACCAGTGCCATGCCAGGAACTAAATCACTCCTATTTGAATTGTCTTTGGAAGATTCTGAAGATAATCTGATAGGATAAAATACCAGACACTGAGATCCTTTTTTAAACTAAATTGCCAAGCATCCCACCTCTATTGCAGAAAGCACAACTCTGTTGGGCTGAGCCCATGGTTTTAAGATAATTCACATTTGTCAATTGAGTGATTACCAATGTTGAGGGAATTTTCTCACCTGGAAGTTCCTTCTACCTTTGAAATCTCAGCTCAGTCTAGAGTTTATTCCCACTAAATGATTGCCATTCATGTATTTTTTGCATTGGAAAAGGATAATGGTGTGTTCAAGCCTCAGAAATAGCTCTGAAAACATGAATCAAAAGAAGAATAACTGCAGAATTAATTCATACATTTCTTAGCAGGCAAAAGAAACAAAACCATATATTCATAGATAGGACATGGGAAAGAAGGAAGCAAACATTTATTAAATATCTACTATGTGCTAGGCACTATCAATAATAATAATAACTAAAATTCATGTAATGTTTCCTATGTGTTCAGTGTTTCACAAATGTTATCTCATTTGATCTTCATAACAAACCTGGAAGATAGGTGCTTTGTTATCCTAATTTTACAGATGGGGAAACTGAGGAAAATAAGAGACAGAAGTCAAGTGACTTGCCCAATGAGTGTCTGAGGCTGGATTTGAAGTCAAGTATTCCTGACTTACCAGTTCAGAACTTTAATAATAACATTGTGAAAACTGGTAAATGTTTTCTCAAGCTATTTTATGTGTTTAAAAATATTATTCTGAGAAAAAAATTTGTGAACTTTGGGGAAAAATATTTTGATAACTAGGTTTAAATATTATTGATTTCCTTTGATGAGCTATTTTATGTTTTAAAAGCATTGTTCAAAGAAAAGGTCCATAGATTTCACCAGACATTGCCCATTGGGGTCTGTGACACAGAAAAAGGTGTCTTTAGGGAGAATTATTTTTATATATCCTATCCTTTCAAAATATCTCCATTCTATAGCTAAGGAAATTAAAATCACAGAGTCTGCCCATAGCCACACAGCTCAGTCTCAGGTGTTGAATTCAAATTCAGAACATTCTACCTACCCAGTCCAGTGCTTCTTTTACAACACCACCCTGCCTCCCCAAGTTTTTATCTTCAGCAATTCAGACAATGATCCTTCTATGTTTTTCATGTCTTCAGCAAGAGGGTACCGTAGTAAACAGAACTCTGAGCCTGGGGTCAGGAAAATTCATTTTCCTGAGTTCAAATCTGTCCTCAGACACTAGCAGTGTGACCTTGGGAAAGTCTCAATTTCCTCATCTGTAAAATTTCCTCATCTGTTTGCCTCAATTTCCTCATCTGTAAAATAAGCTGGTAGAAGAAAATGGTGAACCACTCTAATATCTCTGCCAAGAAAACCCCAAATAGGATTATGATGAATTGGAAACAACTGAAATAATTGAACAACACATCTTTTCATCCTGTGTGGTTTTTGTTCCTGTCTCTCCATAGGAAGTCAACGTTAATCCAGCATCTCATGATGGTGGCCTTGGGTTCCAAAAATCATTCAATGGAATTTATGTCACTGTAAGTCTTATCAAGTGGAAAATCTTGGTCATTTTACAAAATAAGGAAACTCAGGTTTGGGAATGGTAAAGTGGTAGCTTAACTTTCAAGAGACCCTAAGTTAGAGTAATTCTGAGTTTTCAAAGACTGGGCTGGTGAGATATTTACTTTCTTCAAGTGCTAGGAAGGTTTTAATTTATCAAACTGTCTAGGGAAAGAATCAAATCATTATTACAATAACTTTTGGAGACCTGGAAAGATTTACATGAACTAATGCTGAGAGAAACAAGAACAACCAGGAATACATTGTACACAGTAACAGCAAGAATGTGCGATAATCAACTATGAAAGATTTGGTTCTTGGTGGTTCAATGATCCAAGACAATTCCAATAAACTTTGGATAGAAAATGTTATTTGCATCTAGAAAAAGAACTATGGAAATTGAATGTAAATCAACACATGCTATGTTCACTTGTTTTTTTTCTCTCCCATAGTTTTTCCCTCTTCTGATTTTTCTCCTCCAACATGACAATGTATATTTAAATAAATAAACCAATAACTTTTAGAAAGAATATATCAATTGATTCCCTTATGATACCACTTGTTATTCTTACGATTTCATTTATCCTTGATCAATACTCCTTTATGTGTTATTTCCCTCTGTTAGAACGTAAGTTCATTGAAGACAAGGACTGCTTCCTCCCCCGACGTTCATCCTCTTCCTCCTTCTCGCCTCCCCAACCCCAGGCAACCAGGATTAAATGACTTTTCCAGGGTCACACAGTGCTTTTTGTCTGAGACTGTCCTCCTGACTCCTGACTCCAGGGCTGGTGCTCTACCTACTGGGTCACCTAGCTACACCTGCTTTTGCTTTTGTATCTGTATCCCTAGCATTTAGCACAATGCTTAGAACATGAGAATAAGCATTTATTAAGTACTTAATATATGCTAAGCATTGTGCTCAATACTTTACAAATATTATCTCATTTAAATCTCACAACAAACCATGTAAGGATTTAATTGCTACTTTACAGTTGAGAAAACTGAGGCAGACAGGTTAAGTGACTTGTCCTGGATTACACAGGGAGAAAATGTGTGGATTCAACATGATTTCAAGTCTGTTTGATTTCATATAAGAGCTCTTATCCAATGAGTCACTACACTACGAATTAAATACTTAATACATGCTTTTCATTCATTCAGTTAAAGTTAATGAGAATTAATATAAATAAGTATGAAATTTACTTAGAGATAAAAAAATTAATTTCTAGATATATTCCTGATAATCAAGGAATCAATTAGTCTCTTGTTAGGAAGTCCAGGTTAAAGCTGGGTCACTAGACTTCTTAAGAAGTAGGAAACTTTTGGAAAATCAAAATCATAATAACAAATATTTAAATGAATCCAAAATAAATCTTGGGAAGGAAAATCAAAGGAATTAGCCTAAACAGGAGAAACTGGAACGCTAACATGATTCCAAATGTTTATGAAAGGGTTCTTGACCTAATTGCTGTGTTAAATGAAAACTAAACAAGAGGAAATAACTTTCAATTAAATTTGATTAGACATAAGGAAAACTGTATTGACTCTTGAGGTATAATATTAATATGGTGGAGCTTTGTAAGTATATATTCTTTTGGAGAAGAAGACTATATAAACAAACCTAAAAACAACCAGATACTGAATTTCCTTGTGTTATTATTTATCTTATCATGAATTTAGACAAAATCATAGTGGTAGATCAATTAGTCAACATCCCTTCTGGGTCTAGGATGTTATGATGACTTGACCTACTTTTTATTTTTAATGAATCTATTTTATTGATGCATTTTTAAAAAACAACACATTCCCCTTCTTGCTACTGAAATCAATCAATTAATAAACAAGTGTTAAGTATCTAGGACAGCTGGGTGGCTCAGAGGATACAGTACTGAACTTGAAATCAGGAAGACTCATCTTCATGAGTTCAGTCTAGTTTCAGACATTTACTAACTGAGTAACTCTGAGCTGCTTACTTAGCCCTGTTTGCCTCAGTCTTCTCCTCTTTAAAAGGCACTGGAGAAGGAAATAGCAAGCCACTCCAGTATATTTGCCAAGAAAACCCTAAATAAGGTCACAAAGAGTTGGGTACAACTGAAACAAATGAATAACAAAAAGTCCAATAAATAAAAAGGATGCTTCTTTAATGATTTTTTTTACTTTTACTTTTTTTCTTTTTAAAGTTTTTTATTTTCAAAACATATGCACAGATAACTTTTCAACATTGACCCTTGAATAACGTTGTGTTTCAGATTTTCCCCTTTGTCTCCTCACCCCCCTTTCCTAGATGGCAAGCAATCCAATATATGTTATACGTGTTAAAATATATGTTAAATCCAATATGTGTAGATATATTTATATAATTCTCTTGCTGCACAAGAAAAATCAGATCAAAAAGGAAAGTAAATGAGTAAGAAAACAAAATGCAAACTGGAACTGGTATCAATAATCTCATTTGTTGGAAAGAGTCACGTCCATCAGAATTGATCTTCATATAATATTGATGTTGTCTTGTACAATGATCTCCTGGTTCTGCTCATTTCACTTAGCATCAGTTCATGCAAGTCTCTCCAGGTCTCCCTAAAATCATCCTCCTGATCATTTCTTATAGAACAATAATATTCCATAACATTCTTTGATGATTTTTTGATGCTGTGCCTATCCCACATGTTTTAGCAAATGTGTGCAAGTTTAACCTGGAAAGGTGAGAAAATTGAAGCAAAGGAGGCAAAGATGAGGAGATCAATTAGAAAGAAATAACAGTAGTCTAGAGGAAAGTTGATGAGGGCCTGAATCTGTGACTACAGAAAATGGAGGGAAACATTTCCTTATCTCTTCTTTGTGAGAAGGATTGATCATGACAACTATTCAATATTCACCTTCATTTTAGTATTCTACATTTACATAATTGAAACCTTTATGGATCTGGTTCTCCCATTTCTATAAACAGCTTCTTCCAAAGTTGCAGTCTGAGATAATCTCTATAATATGACCCATGAAATAACTAGCTCCCAGTAAAATCTGGAAATAAATGCATTTCCTCCTCCAAAAACCTGAGCTTCCTGAAATATTAGCAACCACACTTTGAAATGCTTTCCCACAGAATGAAGGATAAAAAGGAATAACAAATAGCAGCTGTAGCTTATTATGTAAAAAGTTCTAAAGCGTTCTAATGCTGATTTAGATTCTTACTGACCACTAAAAAAATATGGTAGGATATAAACAACAGATGGGAGAGGTTAAAAAATAACACAAATTCATGTTCTTGTAAATGTCAACATCATAGAAACCTGCCTCATTGTGCCCCCCCTCCCCTTAAAAATATAAGGTGATGTCAAATTCCTTTTAGTAAGTTTTTGAAAGAAATAATTTTAATTACTTATGGTAGTGATTATAATCCCTGTGACAATCAAGGTTATCTATATATAAGCCAAAGGCTTCTTGCTTCAAAGGCAATCCCTATTTGCTCTTCTTGTGCTATCTTCTACATTTGTAAGTCACTTTCCCTACTGAAAAAAAGAATAATTCAGGCTTCAAATATATACGTATATATTTTTTGGTTAGAGTGTCTCTATGCATCACCTCTTTTCACCAAAAGATTACATAGGTAGTAGTCTCAAGCAATGATATGCATGGATCACAGATTTAAAACTAGAAATGACCACAGAGGTCAATTAGTCTAGTCTCTGCCTAATCATGAGTCCCTTAGCAGACACTCACCCAACAGGGGATCATCTAGTCTCTTATTGGAATTAGTGAGGGAAAACTTGGCTGAAACCATTCATTCCACTCTTATTGAGCTCTAATTGTGAGGATTCTTTTGCTTTCGATAAGCTTAAATCTCTAAATTTTCAGGATATTTCAGTATTTGTGGTTGTTTTCTTTTACCCCACAAGTTGCAGGATGGCCTTCACTCCATCTCAGATTATTAGCCCCTTGCAAATACTTCTGATTTCCAATTCCCACCCCCTTTCCAAAAATCAGCATCCATGCTGCTTTTCCTAATTGTGATGTATTTGAAGGAACACTGGTTCTGGAATCAGAGGACATGGTTTAAGGGCCTGCTGTTCTTCCTCTCCACATGACCCTGGGGAAATCATATTTATTATTTATTTATATTAAATAAATATTTATATATTTTTATTAAATTATAGTTAATGTGATAGATATTGAATGATCCCTCATTATGTTCAAAACATCATGTTAGGGCCTGGGGTTACCAACCTGGGGTTGTCCTCTAGAATCTTATATTCTATTGGGATATGAGTATATTACCCATATACATAGATAACACAGATAAATAAATGCAAAATAAATACAAAATAATATGAAGTGATTTCGAGGGAGAATGAGAATGGGAGGAATCAGTGATGACAGGGAAGTTTTGAAAAAAGCAAAGGATTCAATATGGTGGAGGGAGGGAGTATATTCTAGGCAAGGGGGAGCAAGAAGGGGACTTGTCCTCTCTCTGAGCTTCAGTCTCCTCATTTCTAAGATGAATGATTTGGGTTACATGACCTCTAAAGTCACTATAAGCACACAATAATAACGAGGTTCTAAGTGGGAGGACTTGGATTCAAATCCCATCTCTGATATTAAACTACTTATCTATTATTGTCATGTTATTTCAATAGAGTCTGACCCTTTGTGACCCCATTTAGGTAAAAAAAAAAATTTCCTGGCAAAGATATTATAATAGTTTGCATTTTCCTTTTCCAGCTCATTTTACAGATGAGGAAACTGAGGCAAACAAGGTAAAGTGATTTGCCCAGAGTCTCTAACCACTCTAACCAAAAAATAGAGTGTAAATTATTTAATGTAGTTTGAATTCAAAGGAAAAATACTTTGTAAGTCATTCTATGTGGCTATATCAGGTTCAAAATGTGAAAGCTGAGCATTCAGAGGCTCATAGATTGAGAATTGGAATGGGTCAAAGATAAAATGGTCATCAAAGCTAAACCTTTTATTTTATAGATGAATAGACTGAGGCCAGGGAGATGAAGTGATGTTCTTAAGAGAGACTTTGAGAGAGTTCTTGTATTGTTTCTTCTGATCTTCTTGGTGCTAGAACCAAATGGAATGATATAGTCACAGATTCAAAGATGGAAGGAAACTTAGAGGTCACTCAGACCAAAACCATATCTTTAAAATACTGAAGCCCCTATATCCCAAAGAGATTTTAAAGAAGGAAAAGGGACCTCTATGTGCAAGAAAGTTTGTGACAGCCCTATTTGTAGTGGCCAGAAATTGGAAACTGAGTGGATGCCCACCAGTTGGAGAATGGCTGAATAGATTGTGGTATATGAATATTATGGAATATTATTGTTAGGTAAGAAATGACCAGCAGGATGATTTCAGAAAGGCCTGGAGAGACTTACATGAACTGATGCTGAGTGAAATGAGCAGGGCCAGGAGATCATTATATACTTCAACAACGATACTGTATGATGATTGATTCTGATGGACCTGGCCGTCTTCAACAATGAGATGAACCAAATCAGTTCCAATAGAGAAGTAATGAATTGAACCAGCTACACCCAGTGAAAGAACTCTGGGAGATGACTATGAACCACTACATAGAATTCCAATCCCTCTATTTTTGTCTACCTGCATTTTTTATTTCCTTCACAGGCTAATTGTACAATATTTCAAAGTTCGATTCTTTTTGTACAGCAAAATAACTGTTTGGACATGTATACATATATTGTATTTAATTTATACTTTAACATATTTAACATATATTGGTCAACCTGCCATCTGGAGGAAGGGGTGGGGGGAAGGAAGGGAAAAGTTGGAACAAAGGATTTTGCAATTGTCAATGCTGAAAAATTACCCATGCATATATCTTGTAAATAAAAAGCTATAATAAAAAAAACAATACAGAAGCCCCTAGGCAGTTAGTAGCATTAGTGGATAGAATTTGAATCCAAATCCTTGGATTCCACATCCTATCTCATTCCCCCTGTCACACAGAGCCACTCCCTATAGGCTTGCCTTGGCTACTATTCTGCAAAGCTCTATACTACTCAAATGTCATGTTCTTGCTGGACTATGTATGTCAGTGAATCTTACAAATGATCTTCTTGCCTTGTTGGTTGACTTGATAAGTTCTTTCCCTGACCTTTCCTGGGTATTGTTAAAACAGCAGAATCAGGAGACAATTTGCTGACCTCACTAGAAAGCAGCCTTGGACACAGCTTCTTGCCAACTCACCAAGGACAAGTAAGCACTTCTGCCAGGAATAGAGAAATGACTGATGAGAGCATTTCTTTTCAGGGTCTCTTAAAAAAGCCATAGTGTCCGATAGATGAGTGAAATGACTAAACCCCAGCCGGTGGCTGATAAGGGGAAAAATGAATGAAAATATGTCCTACAGGAGTTCAGAGAAAGGACAGATTGCAATGGATTGGAGCAATCTGGGCAGGCACTCTGGAAGAAGTATAACTGACTTATGACTGACATTTTTATGGAGCTTTAGAATTTTCAATGAGTGTCACATATTTTCTTTTCTGATCCTGATAAATGTCATGGGAGATAACAAATCCAACTATTGTTATTCACATATGTAAGAAAATGATTATTAATAACTAATATTTTGAGAGATTTCCCTCTTTGTCTTTTATCCATATTTCAAGACCTTAGTCTCTAAAGGTTGATCTAATCCCCCCTATCTAGACCCCCACCTACCTGGGGCAACCATTTTATTCTGCTCATATTTGGGTGAGAATAAATTCTTTGAATGCATTGGCCAAGACTGGGGCTAACTTAAAAGTAAATGACGTAATCAAAGTTCAGGTCCAGTCCTATTGTAATATTAATTTTCTCATTAATTGTTAGCGAATTAGTGTAGATTGTTATCTTCATGAACACTCTTCTTCCAAAAGGCCACATAAGCCACGAGTCTACTGCCACGATTATCTTTGGTCTAAGAGAGAGAGACAGATAAATGACCATTTTTTAATTAAATTCTTACATTATTAATAAAATGATAAGACTACCCAGGAATTATATATCAAACCTCTTGAAACATCACATGTTACAAATCTAACTGTTGTTATTCATATTTGCCCATACACATATTCACAATAACACATATTATTACATATTACTGAGACATGGAGAGTTAAGATGACATGCTCAAGTAAATGAATTCTGATTTTCTAATTCTAAAGCCAGAATTTTTTACAGGCACCATGGCATAATGCGTATAGTGGGAACCTGGGATCTCAAGATCACAGCTTTAGAACTGGAAAGGACTAAGATGCAATTGAGTCCAAATTATTCATTCTGTAGATGAAGTAACTGAGATTCAGAGATGCCCAAGGTCACACAGGTAGGAAGGAACAGAATCCAGGGCCTTTGAATCCAAAGCCAGAGAATTTTCCCCCTTTCCACTGTAGAAAGTTTACTCAGACACTTACTAAGTGTGTTACGTTTGTCTGCCTGTTTCCTTAGCTGTAAAATGGAGGCAATAATAGTAGCATTTACTTTCCAGAGTTGTTGTGAGGACTAAATGAGATAATATTTATAAAGCACTGCCTCTTTGCAACCAATGCTCTGGACTCTGCCATCTTTATTCTCATGATAATAAGGAACCATTAAATATAATGTGAGGAAAGGAGATACACCATGAAATTTTTGTTAGTCTAAGCTTTACAAAGTATTTAGTATGTGCTTGGTATGTGGTAGGCATGGTATAAATGCTACTGTTATCATAATTAGTATTATTATGCATATCATTACATATTATATTATAGTTATTAAATATTATATTATAATTATTATTACTCTCAAGAAAAACTGGTTCATATGTCCAAAGGGCTTTAAGACTATGTATACCCTTTGATCCAGTACTTTCTTTACTGGGCCTATATCCCAAAGAGATAATAGAAGAGGGAGAAGGACCCACACATGCAAAAAAAAATGTTTTTTTTTTCCAGTTCTTTTTATAGTGGCAAAGAACTGGAATCTGAGTGGATGCCCATCAGTGGGAGAATGGCTGAATAAGTTCTGGTATATGAATGTTATGGATATTATTGTTCTATAAGAAATGATCAGTAGGATGATTTCAGAAAAGCCTGGAAAGACTTACATGAACGAATGTTAAGTGAAGTGAGCAGAACCAAGAGAACATTGTATATAACAACAACAAGATCATGAGATGATCAGCTGTGATGAACATGGTTTTTTCAACAATGAGGTGATTCAAAACAATTCCAATAGACTTGTGATGGAAAATGACATTTGTATCCAGAGAAAGAACTATGGAGACTGAATATGTATCAAAGCATAGTATTTTAACCTTGTTGTTTGTTTGTTTGCTTGTTTTTTTTTTTCTCTCATGTTTTTTTCAATTTTGACCTTTTTTTTTTGGCACAGCATAATGAATATTGAAATATGTTTAGATGAATTGAATATGTCTAACCTATATTGGATTGTATGCTGTCTTGGAGGGGGAAAGAAAGGGAATAAATTTTAGAACACAAGATTTACAAAACTGTGTTTGCATGTATTTGGGAAAATAAAGTAATATAAAATAAACACACACACATACATACACACACACATGTGTATGTACACAAACATAATAAAGTTAAAAAAAAAAGAAAAATTGTTTCAAATTCTATCTCCAACATATATTAGTTGTACAATTAATCAGCCTCTCTGAACCTAAATTTGTTCATTTGTACAATGAATAGTATCATAATGTTATTATTTCCTATTAGAGAGCTATGGTAAAACTTAAATGAAATGATGTAGTCAAAGCACTATGTAAGTTATTTCCATTACAGCAGAATCACAGTGACCTCTGTGGCCATTTGGTTAAAACAGTACCTGATTAAAGGTCCTTATATAACGTATTAGGGCAGCTAGCTGACATAGTGGATAGAGTGCTGGGCCTGGATTTAGGAAGATTCAATTTCCTAACTTCAAATTTAGCCTCACATTTATTAGCTGTGTGACTCTGGGCAAATCACTCAATCCTGTTATCCAAAGTTTCCTCATCTGTAAAACGAGCTTAAGGAGGAAATGCCAAAGCATCCACTCTCTCTCTTTTCCAAAAAACAAACAAACAAACAAACAAAAACAATAGAGATGAGGAAGAATCAGACACTACTGAAATGATTGAACATTATATGGCATATAATAAAAGCTATATGCTAGCAGCCAGATCCAGGAACCATCATTTCTAATATCTCTCAATACATTTCAGAAATCCAATAGCAGATGAACAATAGTGTTGACATGCTTTAAAAGAGACTCATAAAATCATGAATAAAAATTATCTCTCAAGGCTTTGGTCAAGCACAATCAACTTAGAACAATGGGTTTGGAAACAGGAAGACTCATCTTCCTAAGTTCAAATCTGGCCCCAGACACCTACTAGCTGTGTGATCCTGAGCCAATTACTTAATTCTATTTGCCTTAATTTCCACACCTGTAAAAATGAACTATAGAAGCAAATGGCAAACCACTCTAGTATTTTTGCCAAGAATGGAGTTTTCTTAACCAGTGCCACATAGCTGGTAGGTGTCTGAAGCTGAACTTGAACTCAGGTTTTCCTGGCTCCAGATTCAGAGATCTAACCCTGAGAAAACTAGTTGCCTCTTCAAAGATGACATTCTATTGCCCTCCATGACTTTGCATAGACTTATATATGTTTTTGAAAAATTATCAAATTTGTAAAGCACTTATTTAATATTTAATAAAATATTTAATTATTTAGTTATTATAAATAATAGTTATTATTTAAACTGTTTAATAAATATTCAACCCCTATCCCAACCCAACTCTTTGTTTCAGGCAACAGAGTCTATCTGATTGGTAAAGTCAAGAATATAATTAGATTCATATCTACTTTCTGTTTCATGGATCATAGGGCTACGTTTTACATCAGAATATCTTCCAAATGTGGTCTTTTGACATTTATTTATAGGTTGTCTTATGTTTCCAAAATA
This sequence comes from Sarcophilus harrisii, assembly GCF_902635505.1. NCBI lineage: Eukaryota > Metazoa > Chordata > Mammalia > Dasyuromorphia > Dasyuridae > Sarcophilus > Sarcophilus harrisii. The sequence continues at coordinate 31,931,626 of NC_045430.1, forward strand.
AAAGTTCATTTTGTAATATGCTGTCCTCGAAAATCAAAATTCAAAGAAAAAACTTTGGAAGTAACCACAATCCAATAAATTATTGTGAACCACACCTGTGATTTTATTATATAATGACCCCACAGCAAAGAGACTCTCTCTACCCGTGTAGATGAGCAACTGTTGGGGAATTTTTTTTCTTTGAAAGTTGTTTGGAACACAGGAAAATCAAAGTACTTGCCCAGAGTCACATAATTTAGGATGTCTCAGAAGAAAAAAACTTGAACTGAGGTCTTTCTTGAGCTTTTTTCAATTTACAAAGACATTTTCATGGCAACAGCAAAAATTTGCTTTCAGAACACTGTCATCTTCCAACATTCTAAGGGCCATGGTAGGGGTTAAGGGCAAGTATTATAAATATGGGAAATCCTTTTTAGAGAATGAAATTATGACAGTGCTTACAAAAAATGATTTGTTGATGTCCCCCTTTTTTTACATCAGTTGACTTCCTAATAATTCTCCTACTTCTGGGAACTTTTGTTGTTATAAAGAAAAACAGGTAAGAGAAAGACAATATAGCATCAATCCTGTGGATGAAAAATTTAGACCAAACTTCTAGCCCTATCCTACAGTCCATCATGTCTGTTGGGAGGAGGGAAATATATTACCAAGAATTTGAAACTGATTTGAATTCAAATGTTTTTCACTGTTTTCCTTTCCAACACTGGATTTCAAAGTGGATTATATCTTTTGTGTCGTTTTTCTTCATTTTGCATTAGTTTATATAAATCTTCCCAAGATTCTCAGAAATTCCAATATTTGGGATTTCCTAGAGCACAATAATGATTCATTATATTCATAAATTAAAATTTATCCATGCCCCAATCAATGAGTGCTTCCTCTACTTCCACCAAATCTCTATTCTGAAATCCATTCTTACATCTAATGGGCTTTTCTATTTTCATGTCCCAGGTATTGAAAATTCAGCACATAGTAAAGAAAATTTCTTTTCCCCCTAAAGTTCCTCTTCTAAACTTTTGTATTTCTCCTGAGGGCACCATCATCCTTTTAGCCACCCAAATTCAAATAAACTTTGAGTCATCCTTGATCTTTGGCTCTCTTGTCTTCCATATCCCATCAATTGCCAAATTGACCTCCAGAATCTCTCATGTTCTTGGCCTTTTTAATCTATCATGATTATTCAGATCTGCATCACTTCTCATTGGGTTTTGCAATAACTTTCAAATGATGCTCTCTATGCCCTCTCCCTTCTTCAGTGTATACAGTACATAGTTGCCAGAATAATCTTCCAAAGGAATAGACTTGACTGAATTGTAGTGGTTATTTACTCATTTTTAAGTCATGTCCAGTTCTTTATATCCCATTTGAGATCTCCTCGGCAAAGAAATTGGAGTAATTTGCCACTTCCTTCTCCAACTCATTTTGCAAGATGAAGAACTGAAGCAAACAGGATTAAGTGATTTGTATGCTATCACACAGTTAGTAACTGTCTGAAGACAGATTTGAAGTCATGAAATTGAGTCTTCCTAACACTAGGTCCACCACTCTATCTACTGTGACACATCTTATTATATCTTTGCTCAAAAATCTTTCTTGTAACCCTACCATCCATTTATCCTATCACATATATTTTGCTTCCCTTTTTTGTAGCCAAACTCTTGTATAAAATCCAATCTCTTTAGCCTGGTATTTAAAGCTCACCAACATCTGATTTCAATATGCTTTTCTAGACTTATTTCACATAAGTAATCTAATCTAAGTAAGATTACATGGGCAGTCAAGTGATATAGGGGATGGATCACCATACCTGGAATCAAGAAGACCTGCGTTAAAATCTGGCCTCAGACACTTACTAGCTGTATGACCCTAGGCAAGTCATTTAACCCTGTTTGCCTCAGTTTTTTCATCTACAAAAGGGGGATAATAATAGAATCTATCTCCCCACATTGTTATAAGGATTAAATAAAATAATTAAATGCCTGGCACATAATAGGTGCTACATAATTATTAACTATATTATGTGCCAGACATTTAATTATTTTATGCATATACATATTATACATATACATTTTATACATATGTTCTCTTGCATATATGTATCTTCCAGACAAACTGGCATCTCCCATGCTCATGCCTTATCACAGACAAACATATATAAAATGAACTCCTTCTTCATCTCTGCCTTATTTCCCCTTAGGGTTTACCTTAAGTGTCACTTCCTCCAGGAAGCTTTTCTAAACACCACTTACTTAAATGAGCTTCAATGGTTCTCTATTGCCTCAAGAACAAAATTCATTTTGAACCTACCATTTAAAACTTTCCACAATATGACTCCACCCATCTTTGTAGCCTGGTTCCATAATTTTATAAGTTATCCTTCATGTTCTACAGCCCTCACTCTTCATCATTACCATATATCATTTTTTCCTTCAAAACATATTCCAGTTTAACACTTCCTACACAAGGACCTTACTGATTTCTCTCCCTACTCCTTAGTTAGCAACATTCTTTCTCTCTAGAATCTTTTTTTTTTTTTTTTTTGTATTTCTTTGTATATACCAGAGGCTCTTTAAGAACTAGCCACCACTAGCTCTGTGACCCTGGGCAAGTCATTTAACCCCAAATTGCCTCAGCAGAAAAAAACAAAACAAAACAAAACAAAACTAGCCATCATCAAGTTACCTCTGAACATGTTGTATGACCTCAGCACCTTGTGGCTGATTTTATTATCTTTCCTTTCTAAAACTGATCCTTCAATTAACCAGTTCTGTTTCAAACTTTCACTTCTCCATCCATTGATCTATTGTTTTATCACCACTAAAGACATCAAACAGCAACCTTATATTTCTCTTATGACCTTTCTCATCCACTTCCTTCTTTTTTTTCCTTCTTTCTTTCATTCCTTCCTCTCTTTCTATTCCTTTCTTCCTTGAATCCCTCTTCCTTTTTGTAGTCAAACTCAGAAAAACAATCTTCAAGTGCCACTATTTTCTCTACTCAAGCCCTTGTAATCTGGTTTCCAACTCAACCTAACAAAAACTACTTTCTACACTTATTAATAATCTCAAAAGATCACATTCATTAGCCTTTTTTGAATCCTCATCCTTCTTGACTTTTGTGGCATTTGCCATATTGTCTATTCTTCTTGTTAGCTTCTCTGTTTCTGAGAATAGACCACCATCTTTTCAGTCATTCAGGTTCACAGTTTCAGTTTTCCTTGAACTTTTATCTCTCTCAACCTTCCCCATTTGACCAGTTGCCAAGTCTCAGTTTTACTTTAAGATATTCTTGAATCTTTTCCCTTTATTCCACTCACACTAAAAGTACCCTATTCCTGATCCTTATCACTTCTCTCCTAGACTATTGGGATTGCCTCCTAATTAATTCCCCTTATCCAGCCTCTCCCCTTTCCAATCCAACTTCCACACAGCTACCAAATTAGTATTCCTATAAGACATGTCTAAACATGTCACTCCCCTAACTAAAAAAGTTTCTGTAGCTCCCAATTGCCTTTAGGAAAAACTGCAAGCTTCTGTTTGGTATTTCAAATACTTAATGATCTAACTCTAGTACTTTTCCAGGCTTATTACATATCATTCCTATTCCCGTCAATGCTTTTTTTTTTTTTTTTTTTTTTAACTTGGCTATCCTGTATACTTGGAAAAAACCCACTACTTTTTAGAAACCCTTTAGTTGTTCAGTCATTTTTCACTCATGTCTGACTCTTCATGACTCTATTTGGGGTTTTCTTGGCAAAGATAATGGATTGGTTTGCTATTTCTCTTTCCAGCTCATTTTGCAGATAAGGAAACTGAAGAAAACAAAGCAGGGTTAAGTGACTTTCTCAACATCATAAGTTACTAAACATTCCAGTCCAGATTTGAACACAGAGCTTCCTGACTCTAGTTCTAAGGTTCTGTTAACTGTGCCATCTACTACTGCCTTTGTAGAAACCTGAGCTTCCTTTGAAACTGTGATCGTGTTACTTCCTACAAAAAATCTTTCTTGGTTCTTAGCTACTAGTCATTCCTGACATATATTTTGTATTTAGTTATAAATTCATATTTTTCTCATGAATATAAGCTCCATGAAAGCAGGCATTTTAAGATTATTTTCTCCACATATTGTATTATTATGTTGTTTCCTTAATATTTAGCACAGTACCTTGCATATAGTCAGTCGGTGCTTAATAGACTAGTTCTTAATTTATTTGAATAAATTATGATAGAATACACTTTTATCCTTACGACTGAAATGCTGAAGACAGCTAGGATGGAGTGCTGGGCCTAGAAATAGGAAGATATCTTTGTGAGTTCAAATCTAGACTCAGAAATGTACTAGCTGTGTAATCTTTGGCAAGTCACTTCACCCCATTTGTTTTAGTTTCCTCATCTATAAAATGAGCTGGAGATGGAAATGTCAACACACTCCAGTATCTTTGCTAAAAACAACAACAACAACAACAACAACAACAACAACAACAAACTCATATGAGGTAAAAAAAAGAGTTAGACATGAGTGACAAAAACAAAGAAAGAATTAATTGGCACAAGTTAAAAATAGAGTAGATCAAAATTTCCTTGCCTATCAATAAAAGACCTTTGGCTTCTAGACTTTCAAGATAAGGAAACTCAAAGTCAAGACAGGAGATACACTGTTTCCCAGAACTAAAATCTAGCAAGTAAGTTGTGCCATGAGTTTGGAATATCAACAATCCTTTATACTCTGGATGATCTCACCCTTTCACAAAGTGCATTGTTTTGATCAGCACCAGGTGCTCACTGATAGATTTAGTTTCCCCCATTTCCTAGGGACCTAAGAGCCATCCATCACACTTCTATTCTATGGTAACAATTCTTGAATTCCTGTGCTTGCCAACTGAACCAGGTACCATGCTCCTGTTCCTGCCATGCTAACTCTAGTTCTGTTTATATCTGTGAAACTATTAACTTGGAGACTGTGAGCACAGAACTCAGGAATATCTGTATTGTCTACATGCAAACCTGCCCTGGGTAATGCTAATCATGACCTGAGAATGATAATGTCATGGTCCAGTCCACTTGTGAGATATATATATATATATATATATATATATATATATATATATAATATGTAACTGCCTTTCCTCCAGTAAGATAAGCCCTACCTCTCAGGAATTCTGATTGCAAGCACCAAAATTCTCACTCTAAAATTAATTAAACTTGTTTTATCCCTGACTCTTCCGTCCTTAGTCTTCTCTGTTTGGGTCTGGCTATTCACCAGTTAGCAGCCAATTCAAGTACACTTTACATCACTAATAAGCAAAAACAAATACACAAATACATAAACAAGCCAGCAAACAAATAAATAAAAGTGAAAGGAAATGAATTTATTTGGATTGAATACCCCAGTTATTAGTGTGCTCAAAAGACAATTTTTATTTTGTTTTTATTCATTTGTTTAGATGGGATATTTTCTAGTAGTAGAAAGTATGCTCCCTAAAAGCAGGAACTATTTTGTCTTCTGTTTTATTGCAGTCCCACTACTGAGCTTAGTTTCTTGCATATATTGTAGATGCTTGACAAGTATTTGAATTCATTTGAATTGTGTTTAAAAGAGAATATACAAGGATTGAACATTTTCTAAAATCTTATTTTGGATTTTATTTTTTCTTAGTTTTGGCTACCAGAAAAGTCTCTGGCTAAAGAGATTTATTTCGTGCTATTTCAAAATCTACAAACAATGTGCATCAGTCTAGGATGAATGGCTTCTTCACGATATTATCGGTCTAGTGGAATTTTGCCAAAAGATCTGAATTATGTCTTCAGGGATGTTGGTAGAGAATGAGTTCAAGAGCTCAATTACATTTCAATTAGTGGGGAAAGGCACGGATCTGCACTATTACAATGTTTGGAATACATTTGATATGTTAATCAAATGCAAAAGAGAAAAAAATTCAAATACTAAAATTTAGGGATCCAGACAAATGAGAAGATGTCAATCTGAATTAGCAAAATAAGTACAAAATATGTGTAAGTCATAATCATGTATTTGGAGATTTGGAATGGATCTTTGCAACTATCTAATCTAAACTATACTTTAAAGGAATCTCCTTCACTGTTGTATAAAAAGAACATGTTATTAAGTGGGTTAAAGAACTGGGGATTTTGTTACTATATGGAACTTTGGTAGGAAAACTATGAAGACACGTGAGCACTTTCTCTGCAACTTAGAGAGTGACTTGCATAGGGTCATACAGCCAGTATGTGTTAGAAGTAGCACTTGAACTCAAAATGTTGCTTTTATTTAACAAGTTAAATATTTTTTCTTTAATTGTTCCCCATAAGTTAGCACAGGATGGATTGTATATAAGACTTGACAAGTTCTTTTATTTCTCTGATCATTAGTCTTCTTACCTACAGATGGGACTAGTAGTGTTTATATGTCCTTTCCATAGTGGAGAAAGGGTCTGGTAAATTGTGAAGTATTCCATAAGAAGTGATATTAGTATTACTGTCATCAGTGTTATCATTACAATTATCTTATTAATAAGGACAGAACCTGATGAATTCAAGACTAGAAATCTAGTTCCAGATTTGGGTCATTCCTACTATGATGAGTAAATATAACTGGATAAATTACATCATAGAGGCAGTGAATGGAATAACAGAATAGTTAGATGTCATTAGCAGAACAGCATGGGAAAATAGAATGACTCTAGAAAGGTTATTAGCAGGAAGAGGAAGAACATGTGTTATAACTGGAAGTAGTTTCACTTCTAGTATAACTCTATCAGAAGAATTAGCAGAGAATTCAGGGATTAATTATCCATCCCATGTAAAAAGATTTGTATAAAGGTTAATAGATTTTTATGAAGTAGGATGTAAAAAAATTAGCCAAATTTGAGGAGTTTGGGACCAAATTATTAAAAAGGAAAAAAGGAGGAGGGGAATTGGGAGATATGGATGGGCATTTGTTTTCCACGGTTATGAAAATTAAATTGGAGAAGAAAACTTAAATTAGAAAACTGAAATCCACAAGGATCTTAAGGAATAATCAAGGGTAGAGGTAATCTTCCCTCAAAAGAATGTACACTTCTTAGGGGCATGGACTGACTTTTGTAATCAGGAGTGATGGCCAGAGATTTGAAAAGAATCTTTTATTCTTTGTCCTTAGTCTCTTTTATCTACCCTCTTCCAGAATGTAAGCTTCTTGGGAGCAGGGACTAAGTATGTAAAAAGGGATGGATATTCATGACCTGTAACTTTTACAAGTTCTAATTAATGTGGAATTAGGGGAGGGATTTGTGCTTCAGGAGAGGAAATAAAATGCTGTTTTTGGAATTTCAAAGGTATGTCTACTCACCTAGGCACCTATTCTTGCAAGAATGTAAAATAAATCTTTTCTGCATTCAAAAAATATATCTTATTGACAGACAGGGTTCAGAGGAACTCTTATTTGTGGATGACATTCAAATAGTACAGGCACCCAAAAAACCTACTGGAAGACTCTTTGGCCTCCTCAATGAGATCCACCATCACTCAAGAGAGATTGCCAAGCCATATGCACAGGAAAAACATAGTGGATGAAAAAACATTATTTACTCATATTAAATAGGCAACTCACTGACCTGGACCTTCAATATATGTATCTTGGAAAATTAGTAAGAAAAAGATTAGATTTGAATAGGAGGAACAGATTATTGAGAAAATGAATAGTGTTCTCAAGCTATATTGTGGTGGAAATGTGAACTGATTCAACCATTCTGGAGAACAACTATTACTAGGTCTGCATCCCAAAGAGATGATTAAAAAAAAGGGGAAAGGACCCATAAGTACAAAAGTATTTATAACATCTCTTTTTGTGGTAACAAATGAATGGGACGGATTGGATGAAGTATTTCTCAGTATTGTCACATGATCCCTGTTCCCAGAACTTTGGACCTTGAAAGAGGTCATTTACTCTCTGGAGGAATGAACTTGGAACCTGAGATACAGGAAGTTGCAGGGACCTGTGGAAGGCAGTCAGCATTGGTGATTATTGGTTAAGGATGGTTACGTTCTTTTAGTCTATCCAATGAGAAGGCTTAAGTCCTTTGCCTTTTAAACCCTGGACAAGCCAGAAGCTGGCCAGGTTCCACCAGCACATGGTGGGAATAAGAATGGCTCCCCGGTGTGTGTCTGGGCTTCTCCCTGCAGGAATTAAATAAATGTTTTCTCTTTGTACCTGAAGATGTCTCTGATTAGTTAATTGGATTGGGAAGGGGGTCTTGCACCTGACCCATCCCACACACAAGGAATAGGAAATTGAGGGGATGCCCAACAATTGGGGGATCACTGAGCAAATTGTGATATAGAACGGAATTGAATAGTATTGTTCTAGAAGAAATCATGAGCAGGCAGATTTCAGAAAAGCCTAGAAGGACTTATATAAAATGATGCTGAGTGAGGTGAGTCAGGAGAATATTGTGCAGAATAGCAACAATATTGTGTGAAGATCAACTATGATGTACTTGGTTCTTCTCAGCAATACAGTGATCCAAGAATTCCTTTTTAAAAAAAAAATAGTTGTTTATTTTTGCAAATACATGCAAAGACAGTTTCCAACATTTACCTCTGAAATTTAACAAAATTTTCTTCATCTCCCCTCCTTCTCCTCCTCTTCCGCAATCAGCAAGCAAGTCAATATAGTTTAAATATAGGCAATTCTTCTAAAAACATTTCCATATTCAGTGTGCTGCTCAAGAAAAATCAGATCAAAAGAGAAAAAAACATGAAAAAGAAAAAAAAATAAGCAAACAAACAACAATAATAAAAAGGTAAATATACTATACTTTGATTCACATTCAGTCTTCATAGTTCTTTCTCTGGAGGCAGATGACACTTTCCATCACAAGTCTCTTGAAATTGCCTTGAATCACCTCATTGTTGAAAAGAGCCAAGTTCATCACAGCTGATCATCACCTAATCTTGTTGTTACTGTGTACAATGTTCTCTTTGCTTTGCTCATTCACTTAGCATCAATTCATGTAATTCCAAGTTTTTCTGAAATCAGCCTGCTCCTCATTTCTTTTAGTACAGTAATATTCCATTACATTCATATATCATAACTTATTCATGCATTCCCCAACTGGTGGGCATCCACTCAGCTTCTACTTCCTTGCTTCTACAAAAAGAGCTGCTACAAACATTTTTGCACGTGTGGGTCCTTTTCCCTTTCTTGTAGTGTCTTTGGAATACAGACCCAGTAGAGGTACTGGTGTATCAAAGGGTATGCACAGTTTGATAGCCTGTTGGGCACAGTTCCAAATTGCTCTCCAGAATAATCAAATCATTACACAATTCCACCAACAATGTATCAGTGTCCCAGTTTTCCTACATGTCCTTCAACATTTATCATTTCCTGTCATTTAATCAATCTGAAAGATATGAAGTGGTATCTTAGAGTTGTCTTAATTTGCATTTATCTAATCAATTGTGATATAGAGCATTTTTTTTCGTATTACTAGAAATGATTTTAATTTCTTCATTTAAAAGTTGTCCAAGACAATTCCAAAAGACTCATGATAGAAAAGGCTATCCACTTTCAGAGAAAGAACTATAGAGAGTGAATGCACTTTTTAAAATTTTCTTTGTTTTTATTTCTTGTGGTTTTTCCTTTTTGTTTGGGTTTTTCTTTCACAACATGATTAATATAGAAATATGTTTTTAAAAAGTGATTCTGAGCTTTGTGCTGCTGCAAAAATCTTTTTCTTTAATATTTATCACAAGGGCCTGTATTGGGAGAAGAAGAAATAATATCAATAGAATCACAGATCCACTGCAGAATTATTATATCCACAGAGTGTGGGGACTGGAGTTAGGAAGACTCATCTTTCTGAGCTGAAATCTGGCTTCAGACATTTACTAGCTGTGTGACTCTCGGCAAGTCACTTAACTGTTTTTTCTCATTTTTCTCAATTTTCTCATCTGTAAAATGGGCTTAAAAAGGAAATGACAAACCAAATGAGGTCACAAAGAATTGGACACACTTGAAATGACTGAAAAACAAGAAGTTACTTTTCCATTATTTTCTACTATGGACATCCTCCAAGGAAGCTTTTGAGCTTCCTTTTATGTGCTGTCTTCCTCAATTAGAAGTAATCTCATTGAAGGCAGAGATTGTCTTTCTTTCTGTTTGTTTTTGTATTCCCAGCACTTAGTATGATATTTAGCACCTAGCAAAAACTTAATAATTGATCTATCTAATCTAATCTGCAAAAGTAGATTTAATTTAGCTCATGTTTGGATTATTATAAATTCTTCATTGATAGTATCTGAATCAGTAAGATTAGTGATAAGAAAAAGAAAACACAATGCAAGTTTTGTTTCAAAATTTCAGTAAGAATAATCTTTATACCATCTGTTTTCAATATCTAACATTTTTAAAGGTCATCATTCTACACAATGCCAAAACTGTGTATTCAGGCATAAACATGTAATATAATAACCCTCTTTGGAAATGTAGTGATTGTTACAAAACTGGAGATGCAAGAAAATGTCAGAGTAATCAAAATGAAGTTACTACTGAGTTTTGTAGACTTTGACTTTTTTGTTTGTTGTGCAATTCACGAATTTACTCTTTTCTATCTCTATAACTTTGTTAATAAAGGACATCACAGGACTAGAGCCGGAAGAGACTTTAGAGCTATTTTATCCAACCCTATAATTTTATAGATAGGGGAACTGAGGCCCAGGAAAAGTAAATGACTCTACCAAAGTCATTGATCTACATCAGAACAGACCCTTAATAACCATTTAATGCAAACCCTTCATTTTGCTGATAAGGAAACTGAGACCTGGAGAGGTTAGATGACTTGTGCAAATTCATTAGCATTAGTCATTATCATCAGAGATGATAGGTTCTCTGCATCAAGTAAATCAATCAGTTCATAAGTATTGATTACACACATATTATGTAGCAAATGATATGCTAAAGAGGAGGACTGTAAAAAAAAAGACAAAAACTTGTTCCTTTCCTCAAAGAGCTTATATTATTATTATTATTATTATTATAACTTTTTATTGACAGAACATATGCATGGGTAATTTTTTACAACATTATCCCTTGTACTCACTTTCGTTCCAATTTTTCTCTTCCCTCCCTCCACTCTCTCCCCTAGATGGCAAGCAGTCCTATACATGTTAAATATGTCACAGTACATCCTAGATACAATATATGTGTGCAGAATCGAACAGTTCTCTTGTTGCATAGGAAAAATTGGATTCAGAAGGTAAAAATAACCGGGAAGAAAAATAAAAATGCAAACAGTTTACATTCATTTCCCAGTGTTCCTTCTCTGGGTGTAGCTGATTCTGTCCATCATTGATCAATTAGAACTGAGTTAGATCTTCTTTTTGTCGAAGAAATCCACTTCCATCAGAATACATCCTTATACAGTATCATTGTTGAAGGATATAATGATCTCCTGGTTCTGCTCATTTCACTTAGCATCAGTTCATGTAAGTCTCTCCAAGCCTCTCTGTATTTATCCTGCTGGTCATTTCTTACAGAACAATAATATTCCATAACATTCATATACCACAATTTACCTAACCATTCTCCAATTGATGGGCATCCATTCATTTTCCAGTTTCTAGCCACTATAAACAGGACTGCTACAAACATTTTGGCACATACAGCTCCCTTTCCCTTCTTTATCTCTTTGGGGTATAAGCCCAGTAGTAGCACTCCCGAGTGGGACAGGCCTTAGGTGACAAGCACTGCCTGTCCACCTGAAATGGCAAAGATTGTGAGCAATGAGGGATGAGAGCCAGGGTAGTGTGAGACTCCATTTGTTACAAAGACTGCAGTGCTTTTATTATCTTGGTGTTTGTTTCTAGTTAATATTTTATACATAATCACATCCTAGCTTGTAGTAGATACATGATGCTCTACAGGAAGCCACACGTGGATGTGATGTGTGCATTCATTTCCTAATAAGGATATTCAAGGTCCTCCCTTCTGGGGTCCAGCACGCCTCTTCTGAGAACTGCCATGTTGCTCCTTAGGGTGGAACCCCCTTCCTCCCAGTGCCATCTTGTTCACTTTTACAAGGCTACCTTCAGATTACCTGAGCTATGCCCTGTGCAATGTCCGGGGCTGGTGAAGGGTTGGCAGGCCCTCTTACAATTAAATAACAGGTTCATATAAGATACATTCAAGATAGATGTAAATTCATAGCAGCAAATGAGAGTCTCCTGCAGATGGTAGGTGTTGAGCTGAGCCTTAAAGGAAACCAGGGAAACACAAAAGGAGAGGTGAAGAATATTTCATATATCTGCAACAATCATCAGTGAAAAGACAGGAGAGAGGAAATGGGAAATGGAGTGGCTACCTATTCTCCACTGGAAGATTTATAGTGAAGGATAGTGTTCTTCTCTCCTATTTTCCTCTTTTTTGGAAAGTTGTTTGAGGGAAAAGGATCTTTTTTATTTGTTTTTCTATTTTTAGAATTTAGAATGATGTCTACTTAGCATCTAGGAAATGACTGATAAATGCTGTTGACTTGACTAGTTAGATAGCTTATTTAACTTTTTAAAAAAATTTTAATTATCTTCAAATTCAGTAAGACAAATATTAAATGTCTACTATATATGAAATAATGGGCACATTGTGTGTACAAAGATCAGGTAAAAATAAAATAAAAAACTAACCTCAAGGAGATCATATACTAGGGGGAAGCATAAAACATTTTCACTAGTCTAACAAACATTAGACATAAACTATGTGCAAAATGAATATCTCTAGTATAAATGAAAGCATGTTAAGTCTGATCTCAGAACTGACTGTGTGACTGGAAAAATTACAGTCTCTCAGAATGCCAGATAACTCTCTAAGACAATGTGTTGCAAGACAAAAGTCATTACTATTAAAAGGAGTTTCTCAATAAGCCCACTAGACTTTGGCTAGCTTTTGGTAAGATTTTCCTCACACAGAATCTAAATCTGCAATTTCTACCCATGTTCAGTCAATCAATAAGCATTTATCTAATGCCTATAAATATAGCAGGCACTGTCCTCGGTGCTGACTGCATGGACACATAAATGAAAGTCACTGAATTCAATAATTTTACATTCTATAAGGGAAACCATATGAACTTATCACAGTCAATTGTGGCCTAAAGAGGCTTGAAGGGAACCCCAATTCATGTAAAGGTCTGCATTTATGTAGACAAAGTTCATGTTTTGGGGAAGCCTGACTCCAAAGTTAAGAGATTTCACATTCTCTGACTTATGCCCCAACTAAAGAAAAAAACCCTAGAGAAATTCTATTCAAAAATTTTTAATTTGTCTTTTGTCTTAGGTCTTTCCTAAAGGATTAAATGATATCCCTTTCAAAATAGTTATTCAATACACATACACGCACACACAACACACATACAATTGATATTAGATATAGAACAGCTACTTATGATTGATCCTCGTGGGTCTCAAGGTATTATTTTTAGGCAACCTTCTCATAGACAACTAGGACTAAGATCTAAATGGTCCTAAAACTTTGAGTTTATGAGGTAACTGCCAAGGCTGGAAATAGATACCTTAGGATTGATGTTTAGTCACCTTTCTTCAGGGATAAAAACACAAAGCAGAAGAGGCTGACAGGAACTTAAGGTCCAGCATCAAACTTATCTAGGCAAATATGTTTTCTTATTGCCATATGTATGCAGTTGCCACTGCTGGCACTGGAAAAAAGGGAAAGAAATTTCCTTTCCCCTTCTTGCTAGCTACAAGTTTGAGGAAAAGGCTCTCTGAGTCTAAAGTGACATGTTCCATAAAAGGAGATGAGTTCTTTTTTTGTGCTTACTGTGTGGGTAGTTTCTCCTGGCTCAATGAGCAGTCTTCTTTGGCACAGATCCTCTCTGTTCCCTTCCTTCACAACTAACCTGGTATAAGAGACCAGACCAGAACACATATGTCCCTGGAACTGACTACTGGAATTGTAGCCCATCATGCCTATTATATAAGTAGATACAAAATATAAACAATATAACTCCAAACTAATTTTATGAGAACATACTACCAGATTTGGAACAGTAAGAGAAAGAAAGACTTAGCTCTTGCCCATATGAACCAAAGAGAACAATTTTAATTCCTTTTCCCTGTGACAGTCTTTCAAATATTTAAAGATAATGGTAATATCCCACTACCACCACCACCCCTTTTTACACCTTTACTCAATACTAAATTGTCTCCAAAATCTCAGACCAATTCTGTACCTAAGCTGGGTATTATAACATTATAGATTTAGATTTAGAAGGAACCTCAGAAGCTACCTGTTCCAATCTTGCCATTTTACAGATGAGAAAACTGAGGCCCAAATAATTCAATTGAATTGCCCAAAGTCACAGGGATTATAAGTACCATGGTTGGGATTTGAACTCCATATAAACCCAATTTCCATTCCAAAACTTTTTCTCTTTTCATTGTACTGGGAATCTCACTTGATAACCTTGTGAGATAGGTATTATTATTACCTTCATTTTACAATTGAGGAAACTGAGGCAGAAGGATTAAGTGATTTGCCTAGGGTCACAAGTTAGTAAGTTAGATATGAACTCAGATCACCCAAACTGTAGGGTTATTGTACCTTATAGTTCCTAACTATTTGTACTATAGTTTATCCATTTGTCCTCTCTAGGACTCATTTTCTTTATCAGTAAAAGAAGCAATACCTAGGTGAAAAAATGGATAGAATACGGAACCTGGAATCAGGAAAATCTGAGTTCATATCCAGACTTAGAAACATATTAGTTTAGTGACCCTGGATAAATCAACTAATTTCTAACTATCTCAGTTTTCTTTTGATCAAAAAAAGAATATTGGGGATAACAGAATCTGCCTCACAAATTGTAATGAAATACAGACGAAGAAATTGAAACTATTTCTAGCCATATGAAAAGATGCTCCAAGTCATTATTATTCAGTGAAATGTAAATTAAGACAACTCTGAGATACCACTACACACCTGTCAGATTGGCTAAGATAACAAGAAAAGATAATGACGAATGTTGAAGGGAATGTGGGAAAACAGGGACACTGATACATTGTTAGTGGAATTGTGAATACATCCAGCCATTCTGGAGAGCAATTTGGAACTATACTCAAAAAGTTGTCAAACTGTGCATACCCTTTGATCCAGCAGTGTTACTACTGGGATTATATCCCAAAGAGATTTTAAAGAAGGGAAAGGGACCTGTATGTGTGAGAATGTTTGTGGCAGCCCTCTTTGTAGTGGCCAGAAACTGGAAACTGAGTGGATGTACATCAATTGGAGAATGGCTGAATACATTGTGTTATATGAATATTATGGAATATTATTGTTCTGTAAGAAATGACCAGCAGGATGATTTTAGAAAGGCCTGGAGAGACTTATATGAACTGATGCTGAGTGAAATGAGCAGGACCAGGAGATCATTATATACTTCAACAACAATATTATATGATGATCAATACTGATGGATGTGGCCCACTTCAACAATGAGATAAACAAAATCAGTTCCAATAGAGCAATAATGAATTGAACCAGCTACACCCAGAGAAAGAACTCTGGGAGATGACTATGAACCACTACACAGAATTCCCAATCCCTCTATCTTTGTCTGCCTGCATTTTTTATTTCCTTCACAGGCTAATTGTATACTATTTCAAAGTCTGATTCTTTTTGTACAGCAAAATAACTGTTTGGACATGTATACATATAAGTATTTAATTTATACTTTAACATATTTAACATGTATTGGTCAACCTGCCATCTGGGGGAAGGAGTGGGGAGAAGAAGGGGAAAAGTTGGAACAACTTTTGCAATTGTCAATGCTGAAAAATTATCCATGCATATATCTTGTAAATAAAAAGCTATAATAAAAAAAGAAAAAAAAGATCAAATGAGATAGTAAATAAAAGTGCTTTGCAAGACTTAAAGTGAAATGTTTTCTGTTACTATTGTTATTGTTATGACATAGTCTATAAAGTTTGTTCTTGTTTGAAATCTATATTGTTATATGTTAGCATTCTTGCTATTCAAGTAGTAACCTCCAATGACCTCCCAATCTCCCAGTAAACTCTAATGGGTTTGAGTGTTGGAGTTCTGCCCTTTTACTTGAGTTTCCAATTGGCTATCTTCCTGTCACATGCTTTCAGTTCTCTCTGATGTTAATACTTGTCCATTTTACTGATTGCCTGATATTTGACTCTTGGTGAATTTTCTGCCCCATTATGGCCCAGAAAAACACCACACATCTTAGGATGGTAGCATCAGAGATGAAGAGTTGAAAGAAACCTCAGAAGCCAACTAATCTAACTCCTTAATTGTAAAGATGAGGAAATTGAGGCCCAGGGAAGTTTAATCACACAGATAACAAATGTCAGAGGCAGTATTTGAATCCAATTCTTCTGAAGCCACAATCATTATTTCCTTTTGGTAACTTTTTTTTAAATTTATGGAATAAAACAAACATTTCCATAACAGTGTAATAAAGAAAATTATTGCACACAAAGTTGCGAGTGTAATATTCCTTTTAAATATATAATAAAATTGTCATGAAAATTTCTTTCCCCCCCTTTTTTTTCCTCCACCTAACCCTTTGCTTAGCTATAAGTCAATAGTCCCCATATCCCAAATGCTCCTTCTCATCTTACATTCAAATGCTAGATCTATCTATGTCAAAATTCCAAGAAATATTGTGGCTAAATTACAGAACTATGAAACAAAGGAAAAAAAAATACTACAGGCAGCCAGGAAAAAAAAAACAATTCAAATGTAGAGGAGCCACAATAAGGATTACTCAGGGTCTAGCAGCATCCACATTAAAAGATCAAAGGACCTGGAATCTGATATTCTGAAAGGCTAACTCACTTAATATGTAGCCAAGAATAACTTACCCAGTCAAAATGGGCATTTTCTTCCAGGGAAGAAGATGGACATTCAATGAAATAGGTGAATTCCATCTATTTCTGATGAAAAAAACAGAACTAAACAAAAAGTTTGACCTCCAAATATAGGACTCAAAAGAAACATAAAAATGTAAAAAGAAATCTTGGGAAGTATATTTCTGTTATGGGTATACATAAAGAGTACATGTATAATTTAGTTTTACTGTTATAATATAAAAAAGAAGCAACATGTGGAAAGGAAATTGTACCAGAAAAAGGGTAAAGTTGGGGTACTCTCTCACAAATCTCACAAGGAGTAGGATAAATAGAAAAGAATAAAGAAATTGTAAGGGAAAGGTATAAGAAAAGGGGAGGGACTCGAAGGGGGGATCCTAAAGAGGGAGGGCTGCATGAGGCAAGTGGTACTCACAAATTTCATACTGGGGAGGGAGGTAAGGGGCCAAAGGAAAGATAAAAGAATAATCTGGGGTTAATAAGATAGCAGGAAATACAGAATTAGTTATTTTAACCATAAATGTGAATGGGGTAAACTCCCCCCAAAAGCAGAGGCAGATAGCAGACTGGATTAAAAGTCAGAATCCTACAATATGTTGTTTACAGGAAACACACCTGAAGCAAAGTGATACATACAGAGTAAAGGTAAAAGGCTGGAGCAGAATCTACTATGCTTCAGGTGAAGTCAAAAAAGCAGAGGAAGCCATCCTGATCTCAGATCAAGCAAAAGCAAAAATTTATCTAATTAAAAGAGAGAAGGAAGGGCACTATATTTTGCTAAAAGGCAGCATAGAAAATGAAGCAATATCAATACTAAACATATATGTACCTAGTGGCAAGCATCTAACTTCCTAAAGGTGAAGTTAAGAGAGCTGCGAGAAGAAATAGACAGCAAAACTATAATAGTGGGAGATCTCAACTTTGCACTCTCAGAACTAGATAAATCAAACTACAAAATAAATAAGAAAGAAGTTAAAGAGTTAAATAGAACACTAGAAAAGTTAGGTATGATAGATCTTTGGAGAAAACTAAATGGAGACAGAAAGGAGTACACTTTCTTCTTGGCAGTTCATCATGAACTGCCTATACAAAAATACCAGAAAAGTTAGGTATGATAGATCTTTGGAAAAAATTAAATGGAGACAGAAAGTAATACACTTTCTTTTCAGCAATTCACAGAACTTATACAAAAATTGACCATATAGTAGGACACAAAGACCTCAAATTCAAATATAGAAAGGCAGAAATAGTAAATGTATCCTTTTCAGATCATGACGAAATAAAAATTACATTCAATAAAAAGCCAGGGGAAAATAGACCAAAAAGTAATTGGAAACTAAATAATCTCATCCTAAAGAATGATTGGGTAAAACAGCAAATCATAGACACAATTAATAATTTCATGCAAGAGAATGACAATATAATGAGACATCATACCAAAATATGTGGGATACAGCCGAAAGGGTAATAAGGAGAAATTTTACATCTCTAGAGGCTTACTTGCATAAAATAGAGAAAGAGTAAATCAATGAATTAGGCTTGCAACTAAAAAAGCTAGAAAAAGAGCAAATTAAACACTAAACTTGAAATTCTAAAAATAAAAGGAGAAATCAATAAAATTGAAAGTAAAATAATATTGAATTAATAAATAAAACCAAGGGTTGGTTCTATTAAAAAAAAACAACAAAATAGATAATCCCTTGGTAAATTTGATTAGAAAAAGGAAGGAGGAAATTCAAATTGTTAGTCTTAAAAATGAAAAGGGAGAACTTGCCACTAATAAAGAGGCAATTAGAGCAATAATTAGAAGTTACTATGCCCAATTTTATGGCAATGAATTTGATAACTTAAATGAAATGGATGAATATCTTCAAAATTATAGCTTGACCAGATTAACAGAGGAAGAAGTAAATTGGTTAAACAGTCCCATTTTAGAAAAAGACATAGAACAAGTTATTAATCAACTCCCTCAGAAAAAAATCCCCAGGACCATCATTTCCAAAATATATAGAGAATTTATTCCAATTTATAAAAAAATCAAGCCATTCTCCAATTGATAAATGGTCAACGGATATGAACAGACAATTCTCAGATGAAGAAATTGAAACTATTTCTAACCATATGAAAAGATACTCCAAGTCATTATTAATTAGAGAAAAGCAAATTAAGACAACTCTGAGATACCACTACACACCTGTCAGATTGGCTAGAATGACAGGTAAAGATAATGTGGAATGTTGGAGGGGATGTGGGAAAACAGGGACACTAATACATTGCTGGTGGAACTGTGAATACATCCAACCATTCTGGAGAGCAATTTGGAACTATGCTCAAAAAGTTATCAAACTGTGCATACCCTTTGATCCAGCAGTGTTACTACTGGGCTTATATCCCAAAGAGATACTAAAGAAGGGAAAGGGACCTGTATGTGCACAAATGTTTGTGGCAGTCCTTTTTGTAGTGGCTAGAAACTGGAAACTGAGTGGATGCCCATCAGTTGAAGAATGTCTGAATAAATTGTGGTATATGAATATTATGGAATATTATTGTTCTGTTAGAAATGACCTTTCAGAAAGGCCTGGAGAGACTTACATAAACTGATGCTGAGTGAAACGAGCAGGGCCAAGAGATCATTATATATTTCAACAATAATACTAGATGATGACCAGTTCTGATGGACCTGGCCATCCTCAGCAATGAGATCAAGCAAATCATTTCCAATGGAGCAGTAATGAACTGAACCAGCTACACCCAGAGAAAGAACTCTGGGAGAGGACTAAAAACCATTACATTGAATTCCCAATCCCTGTATTTTTGCCCACCTGCATTTTTGATTTCCTTCACAAGCTAATTGTACAATATTTCAGAGTCTGATTCTATTTGTACCGCAAAATAACGATTTGGTCATGAATACTTATTGTGTATCTAATTTATATTTTAATATATTTATCATCTACTGGTCATCCTGCCATCTGGGGGAGGAGGTGGGGGTAAGAGGGGAAAAACTGGAACAAGAGGTTTGACAATTGTCAATGCTGTAAAGTTACCCATACATATAACCTGTAAATAAAAGGCTATTAAAAAAAATCCCCAGGACTAGATGGATTTACATGTGAATTCTATCAAATATTTAAAGAACAATTAATTCCAATGCTACATAAAGTATTTGAAAAAAAAATAGGGAATGAAGGACTCCTACCAAATTCCTTTTATGACATAAACATAGTGCTGATACCTAAACCAGATAAGATTAAAACAGAGAAAGAAAATTATAGACCAATCTCCTTAATGAACATTGATGTAAAAATCTTAAATAAAATACTATCAAAAAGATTACAGAAAATCATCTCCAGGATAATACACCATGACCAAGTAGGATTTATACCAGGAATGCAGGAATGGTTCAATATTAGGAAAACTATTAATTGACTATATCGATAACCAAATTAACAAAAACCATATGATCATCTCAATAGACACAGAAAAAGCATTTGATAAAATCCAACACCCATTCCTATTAAAAACACTAGAGAGTATAGGAATAAATAGACTTTAACTTAAAATAGTCAGTAGCATTTATTTAAAACCATCAGTAAGTATTATATATAATGATGATAAATTGGAACCATTCCCAATAAAATCAGGAGTGAAACAAGGTTGCCCACTATCACCATTACTATTCAATATTGTATTCGAAATGCTAGCTTCGGCAATAAGAGCTGAAAAAAAGATTAAAGTAATTAGAGTAGGTAATGAGGAAACCAATTTATCACTCTTTGCAGATGATATGATGGTATACTTAGAGAACACCAGAGATTTTACTAAAAAGCTATTAGAAAATAATCCACAACTTTAGCAAAGTTGCAGGATACAAAAATAAATCCACATAAATCCTCAGCATTTTTATACATCACCAACAAAATCCAACAGCAAGAGATACAGAGAAATTCCATTCAAAATAACTGTCAATAGCATAAAATATTTGGGAATCTATTTGCCAAAAAAACAGTCAGGAACTATATGAACAAAACTACAAAACGTTTTCCACACAAATGAAGTCAGATCTAAACAATTGGAAAAATATTAAGTGCTCTTGGATAGGCCAAGAGAATATAATAAAGATGACAATACTACCTAAACTAATCTATTTATTTAGTGCTATACCAAAAATTCATATAGAAGAATAAAAGGTCAAGAATTTCATGGGAACTAATTAAAAAAAAATCAAATGAAGGTGGCCTAGCTGTAGCTGATCTAATATATATTATATATAATATATACCTTATAAAGCAGCAGTCACCAAAACCATTTAATATTGGCTAAGAAAGTTGATCAGTGGAATAGGTTAGGTTCACAGGACAAAATAGTCAATAACTATAGCAATCTAGTATTTTACAAACCCAAAGACCCCAACTTTTGGGATAAGAATTCAGCATTTGACAAAAACTGCTGGGAAAATTGGAAATTAGTATGGCAGAAACTAGGTATGGACTCACACTTAACATTAAATCAAAATGGGTTCACGATTTAGGCATAAAGAATTTATAAATAAATTAGAAGAACATAGTATAGTTTACCTCTCAGACTTCTGGAGGAGGAAGAAATTTGTGACCAAAGAAGAACTAGAGATCATTATTGATCATAAAATAGAAAATTTTTATTATATCAAGTTAAAAAGTTTTTGTACAAACAAAACTAATGCAGACAAGATTAGAAGGGAAGCAATAAACTGAAAAAACATTTTTACAATTAAAGGTTCTGATAAAGGACTCATTTCCAAAATATATAGAGAATTGACTCTAATTTATAAGAAATCAAGGCATTCTCCAATTGATAAATGGTCAAAGGATATGAACAGACAATTTTCAGATGATGAAATTGAAACTATTTCTTCTCTTATGAAAAGGTGTTACAAATTATTATATATTAGAAAAATGCAAATTAAGACAACTCTGAGATATTACTACACACCTGTCAGATTGGATAAGATAACAAGAAAAGATAATGACGAATGTTGGAAGGAAAACTGGGACACTGATGCATTGTTGGTGGAGTTATAAATGGGTCCAACCATTCTGAAGAGCTATTTGGAACTATACTCAAAAAGTTATCAAATTGTGCATACCTTTTGATCCAGAAGTGTTACTACTAGGCTTATATCCCAAAGAGATCTTAAAGGAAGGAAAGGGATCTGTATATGCAAAAATGTTTGTGGTAGCCCTTTTCATAGTGGTTAGAAATTGGAAATTGAATGACTGCCCATCAATTGAAGAATGGCCGAGTAAATTATGGAGTATGAATGTTATGGAATATAATTGTTCTGTAAGAAATGACCAGCAGGATGAATACAGAGGCTTGGAGAGACTTACATGAATTGATGCTAAGTGAAATGAGCAAAACCAGGAGATCATTATACACTTCAACAACAATACTATATGAGAAGCAGTTCTGATGGAAGTGGCTATCTTTGGCAAAGAGAGGATCTAATTCAGTTCCAATTGATCAGTGATGAACAGAACTAGCTACACCCAGTGAAAAAACAAGGGGAAATGAGTATGGACCACAACATAGCATTTACACTCTTTCTGTTGTTTGCTTGCATTTCTGTTTTTCTTCCCAAGTTATTTATACCGTTCTAAATCCGATTTTTCTTGTGCAACAAGAGAACTGTGTAAATACGTACACATATATTGTATTTAAGATAAACTTTAACATGTTTAACATGTATGAGACAGATTGTCATCTAGGGGAGGGGGTGGAGGAAGGAAGGGAAAAGTTGGAACAAAAGTGTTTGCAAGGGTCAGTGTTGAAAAATTACCCATGCATATGTTTTGTCAATAAAAAAAGATATACTAATTTAAAAAGGTGTATATTGAAAAACATCTTTGCATATATTTGGAAAAATAAAGTAGTATTCAAAAAAGAAAAAATAATTTAAATAGAATAATTATCTGCAAAACAAAAAAATGTAGCCTCTGAAGCCTAAATGCAACAAAATATTGGTCAGTTCTCTGCTTCTTGTGCTAATTTTGGCCTAACAATTAACACCAAGAAAACACAGGTACTCCATCAGCCAGCACCATATCATTCAAGCTATCAATAACAGCAAATGGAGAAATTTTGAATAGATAAGTTCACTTGCAGCATATTTAGTAGCATACTTTCCAGGGATGTCCCACACTGATAATGAAGTTAGAAATACACATTGCCAAAGCTACCTCAGTGTTTGAGAGATTCCAGAGGAAAGGGTAGGAGGGCAGAGATATTAAACTGACCACAAAACTGAAGATCTACAGAGCATTTGTGCCAACCTCATTGTTATATGCCTGTGAAACCAGGCCAGTATGCCAGGAAACTGAATTGCTTCCATTTGAATGGAAAATTCTGAAGATCATCTGGCAGGATAAGATACCAGACATTTAGGTTCTTTCTCAAACTAAACTATGAGGCATTCAAATTCTACTGCAGAGAATACAACTCCATTGGGTTGGCCACATTGTTTGAATGCCAAACCCTTTCTAATGCAGTTTCACAAAGTAATAACAGAAAATTGATTTTTAAAAAAATGATAACACATTAAAACAGGTGTAGTCCTTAAAGATTCCAGAGATCTTTATCCCAATTCCCATTCTAGTGTCTGAGCTGGGTTCCCAGATGAAAATAGTCACATTTTGTCTTTTAAATTACCCAGATAATAAAAGAGCAGTATTTAATATCCAAGTCCCAAACCCTAAAACCTTTCCATTTTGTATGTGCACATGTTGAAAGAAGTACAGGAGGAAATATTTGTTTACACCTACATTTTGGTGGAATGGGGAGAAGATAGGAATCAGAGGAATATAAAATCAGTAATGGACTTGTGATTTCCTAAGTATGGGCAACCTTTGGTTTTATGGAAACTTTCTTCACTGAGCTGGCCTGACATCTTACATATAACTTTAAAAATCTTGGTGATTTACCTGGGATGCTAAGAGATTAACTAGATAGTGATAGTCACACAGCACACTCAGAGGTCATAAAATAGTTGCATTTTGTCTTCAGGAGTGGCTCGAGATATCTAGCAAATGGTGAATCTCTGCCCAACTTGGTTCTTTGTAATTTAGTTCTACATTGCATGATATTTACTAACTGAACATTATTCTGGGTATATACTCATTTCATCTGCCAGATGTTTTTGGTACTCAAGCAGTTGAAAAGTTTCACTATACTATAAAATATAGCAATGAAATTGTTTTGTTATAATAAATCCCTGGAGTGTGCTTATTTGCCAAATAATTCAATCACAGGAATTCACTGAATATAGGAAATGCTAAATGTTTTGCAAAATCGCTTTGGAGAAAGTTGCTACATCTGATTTTTTTTTGAAGACATATGGCAGCCATTCAATTTCTCTATCCTAATTGGACAGATTGAACTATCTCATCTTCATTCTGCATGATGCAAGTTGCAAATTAAAGGGGTATTTGTGGTCTCTGAGATCTATTTTCCCAACAATTCAAGAAAACCTTTTTCATGATTTTCACATCTGGAATGATCCTGGTCAGATCTAATCTACCCAGGCCAGGGAAGTAAATAAAAATCACCCAATAGGATGAGGATAATTGCACACAAACCCATACATACAGACACACAAATACAATATATATATATATATACATACTGTATGATACCAATATGTGGCTGTGTAGTATGTCTAATAGTTAAAGAGAAATAAGCAGAGAGAGTTGGAAGGGGATAAACAAAATGTAAGAAAGAAAGAAAGATTTAGAGTCTCTGATCTCAACAAAAGGTGTTGTCTAAAACAAGACTGTTATGCAGCCTGAGATGCTAAGGCAAAAATGTCATTAATTGGAGACAATGGAAGGGGTAGTGACAGATGATCAGTGCTATGTCGAAAAGGCAAGAGGTAAGGGGAGTGTAAATTTCCTTTGCATCAACCAAAAAAGAGAGGGCAGTTTTGGAAGAAATTATTTCTGATATCAATCTTGAAATTAATGAAGTGCAAGAAAAATAAATTTATGGGATCCTGGCATAATCATATATGGCATTTTAGTACCCAGTAAGATGCTTATCATCCTAAAATACAGTGTTTGCTCAAAATGAACAAAAAGTTTAGTTCAGTCCAATGTGATTTAATCTAATTTAACCCAATTTAACTAGCACTTATTAAGTGGCTCTGATGTTCTTCAGGGGTCCTCAAACTACGGGCCGTGGGCCAGATGCAGCAGCTGAGGACCTTTATCCCCCTCACCCAGAGCTATGAAGTTTCTTTATTTAAAGACTTACAAAACAAAGTTTTTGTTTTTACTATAGTCCAACCCTCCAATAGTCTGAGGGACAGTGAACAGGCCCCCTATTTAAAAAGTTTGAGGACCCCTAGGTATTGTCCTAGGAACAAATGGAATAATAGTTCCTATACTCAAGAAACCTACATTTTGCTAGAAAAGGGATTCTTAACTTTATGTGTGTGTATGTCCTGAATCCCTTAACAATCCAGTGAAACCTATGATAAATGTTTGTATATGCCTAAAACAAAAGACATAGAATAACAAAGGTTCTAAAGCAGTTATATTCAAATAGTCTTTGATTTGAAAAAAAAAAAAAAAAAAGGCACACATAACATCCTGAAGTCTATTAATTGACTCCTTGAAGGTCTGTGGATCCCAAGCAAGAATCTTTGTGTTATAGGGATAAAACTGGCAAGCAAATAAATTGCTATCTAAAAAGTTGAGATTTGGCAAACCCACAAAGTCTTCTACTCACATCACGAAAATATTCAGACACATAGTCTGTAGGGAAATGAACTTGTATCCTGCATCTCAACTAAATTATCAGTTTAGGGATGTGTGTGTGTGTGTGTGTGTGTGTGTGTGTGTGTGATTAGCAAATACAAATCTGCAGCTCCATTAAATTGTGCAGATAATCATAGGTAACTATCTTCTTGGTCATTTGTCCCAATCCTTGAATGGCAGTATTCATAAATTTAGCTAGAAAATATTTAAAAGCCCTCTGAAGCCAGACGTTGGCAAACAATGTCTCTTGGATATGTGATGAAGGCAATAACCCTCACGTCTCTTCCCTCCTCCTTAGCCCCCCCCACCTCAAACAAATAATCCTTCTAGTTCACTAGAGTTGGATGACCTTCCTGAGAACCCTCTACTATGGTCTCCACAGAAATGGCAGCAGTCCAAGAGGGCTTGCTGGGCTGTTCTCATTCAAGCATTGAACTTGCTGGGTTCTCATTCAGGCATCTTTAGACATACTTCCTTCTCCCTCAGCTGAAAGTGCTAATTGGCACAGGAAACATCCCAGCTTTGTTCCTCTTCTATAGGATTTCGAAATGCCCCTACCTGACTAAGTTGAAGGCATTATGATTTTCTTTTTCTTTTTCAGCAGTTTGAATGGTTCAGACATTTCAATGAAAACTTTGGGAACCACACAATGAACACAAATAAATTCAGTTAGTCTTGCACATGACTGAATCACAGCACAACTGATTATCAGGAGGGGTGCCCTGAACTTGAGGTTCAAAAAATGAAATAAAATTGGGGCTTAGGATCCGGTCATTTTAATTTGACAGAAGCAACACTTGCTGCTTCTCAGTTCCTATTGACCTCTGCTTTAATTGGGCCGGTTGAACCATTGTGCTTTTGTTCAGGGAGGTACAAGTTACAAATAGGAAAGGGCTTTGCAGTCTCCAAGGAATATTTTTCCATTAGTTCAAGAAAACTTGTGATGTTGCCAAGAGGAAAGAAAATTGTCCCTGTATTGTCACTGGCCCAAAGTCTATGCGTCACATATGTCTGTAAAACATCTTAACTGTATTTTTAGTCCCTGCCTGTTTCTTGTGGGGTTATAACAGGAGGGAGTCAAGATTGATTGTGAGTGTTTTTGGACCATGTAGTGAAATCATGGGAAACAATTGAACTAGATGTGACTTTTAATTCCATCCATCCTGACTCCTTTCCATATATTGATGGCTATTCTTTTTTTATCTTTAAGAATCTTCTTTTGTTTTCAATTTGAAGTATTTATTTTCTTTCTCCCGCCTCCACCTGAACAATAAAGAAAATCAAAATCCTTGTAACAAATATAGTCAAACAAAATAAAATATTTGTGCTTGTGTCCGAAAATATATGTTTTATTTTGAATTTCATCATCTCTCTATCAAGAGGTGGGGAAAATATTTTGCTGTTGGTCCTCTGGAACGTTGGTTTGTCACAGTCTCATTGTCATCCTTCATAATGTCATCATTTTATAAATTTTTTTTGTCTTATGGTACACCTGAGTTGTTCTTCAATCATTCTCCTTTTCTAGTGGTTCCTGAAGGTATTTTTAACAGAAAGGGAAGGGAGACCATTTCATACAAATTTTACCATGTAGCTGTGATGCTTGCAGACTCTCAAGTAGGACAATGTCATTCTCCCAATTTCAACTTTAAAATTATTTGATTCACTCCATTTTCCTGAACCTCTGTGTAAAGTTGGAAAATCCCTCTACTTCTTAAACAACAACTAACTCAGTTGCAAGCATACTCTACTCAGAAAGATCATAGAGAAGGTCATTTTTTTTGACTAGGTAGAAGAATGGTTTCAGAGGTAAGAAGACCTGAATTCAAATCCTTCCTCAGGCACTCCCAAATCACTTAATGTTGTCCAGTTTTAGTTCCTTTGGGGTTGGATAGAATGACCTCTAAGGCCCTTTCTAGAACTGTCTATGACTATATGATGTCTTTTCTTCATTGATGTATCTACACAGATTCCCAAATAATCATAGCCAGCTAAGAGGCAGAATAGATAAAACTCTGGACCTGGAGCTTGAAAAACTGAGTTCAAATCTGGCTCAACTGCTTAATAAACTGTGTGACCCTGGGCAAATAACTTAATCCCTGCCTCACTTTCCTCATATGTAAAATTGGGATACTCACAGCATCTACCTCACAGGGTTGCTGAGAAAAAAATAGAATTGTAGTTGTAAAGTACTTTGCAAACCTTGAGGCTGCTGAGGGCGCAGCGGATAGAATGTCAAACTTGAAGTCAGGAAGACTCATCTTCCTGAATTCAAAACTGGTCTTAGACATTAGCTACAGGATCCTGGTCAAGTCAAGTAATCCTATTTACTTCAGATTCCTCATTTGTAAAATGAACTGGAGAAGAAAGCGGCAAATTACTGTGGTATTTTTGCCAAAAAACAAAAAAAAACAAAAAAAAAAACAAAACCCAAATGGGGTCACAAAGAGTCAGGTCATATCTCAAAGATTTTACCTTCTACTGTTAGGATATCCTCAGTGGACTATTTAAGATTTAAGCTCAAATTTAAAACAGTCTCTGCACACAAGGAACTGACATTCTATCAAAAGAATACAATTTGTTAACAGATAGGTATATACATGATTTTTTTTTAATTTAATTTTTTTATTCTGAATTGAAGCCCCATAAAAAGAACATTTTAATAGACAAAAGAACAAAGTATGATTACATGTGAAAACACAAAGCTCTATTTCATGAAGCTTGCTTTCAAAAATATATACAATAAATTCAACATGTTACTTTCAAAGCTATCCTGCTTGTTCATGTTTCCTTGTGAATCTCCTTTGATTCTCCTCTTTTTTTCCAGTTATTTTATTTTTCTGGTAGCATTCTCACCAGTTCCCCTCTTCCACCAAATATCCCCTTACAGTTTAAAAAAAAAACTGTAAACAATAGCCTTAGTCAATTAAAACAAATATATATACTGGTCATGTTTAAAGATATTTCTTGAATTTACCACTTTGAATTTACCATTCCATGGGCAATTGGCAATCAGTGCTTTTTTGAAGTCCAGAGTCAAATCACTGCCTTGATTCTCATTCTTACATCTTTCAAAAAATTTTGTTTTAAAACAATCTTCATATTCCCCAGAGTTCTGCCCTATGCTCCTTCTTCTCTTCTTCCTTTTCCTCCTCCTTTTTCTCCATTCTTTCTGTCTATCTCTCTCCCTTTGATGTCTTTCTCTGTCTCTGTCTGCCTCTCATTTGGCTCCCTTGAATTTAACTGTCATCCGTATGCAGGTGAACTGCCTATCACTGTCCAAATTCTCATCTGGATTTTAATCCCATATCTTCAATCATCTATTGAACATTTCAAAATGATATCCTGTAAATATTTTAAACACAACATATTCAAAAGTGAGCATATCTTTTTGTCCTCTTCCCTCTTTCAAACTTCTTTATTTCTGTCACACAGGATCATAACCTCAGCATTATCTTAGCTCCTCACTCTGTCTCACAACATATACCCAATTAGTTGGCAAATCTTGTCATTTCTACCTTGACAAAATTTTTACTTCTGACCCCTTCTCTCTGCTCATATTATTGTCAGTATTTATCAACTTTATTTAAGTTTTCAGTTTTCTTAGTTTAAAAATAAGCAAACGTTTAAAATAATTTTCTTGATTTATTCTTCATTTGCAAATTCTCATTTTTGATACTGGAAATTTGGTTTTCTTCACATTTAAAAATCATACTAGCTAATGATTTCTCTTGTTTTGCTGTTTTAACTTCATTTTATTTGTTAATTCATTGTATTTTTAGGTCTTTTTTTCTTTGAATTTTGTTAATTTCTTAGCTTAAAAGAACATCTATTTTTGGTGTTTAATTGGGATTTTTAATTGGTTAGTTTTCTAGGTTTTTTTTTAAGTTGTACACCAATTCATTTATGTGCATTTTTTTTGTGTCATTTCATGTGTTTTTCCTTAAGATTATTTTGGCTATATTCCATGTTAATTTGAGGAGGACTAAGGCTGAGGGGAACATGAAGATTTTCCATTTGTATTTCAAGAGTTATTTTGAGGAGCTTCCAGCACTTCCTTAATATGACCTTCATGGGAAACCATATTGTGATACAAAGCCATACTTTGCAACTCCATCTCAAGCCTACTATCAAGGTGTTTAATAGTATCTGGCACAGTATCCACAGTATACTCAGCTGAGGGGAACAAAGTACAAGACATTCTTGTCATCAGAGAGCTTAGAAGTGAGTTGGAGAGGCAAGATATTATTTGGGGAATAAAAAGGGGAATTAAAATAAATTGGAGTGAATTTAGGGGCTAAAATCAGTGGTGCTAGGACAACAAAGGTTGTTCTGGCAAGCTTTACTGATTTAGAATAACTTGGAGTAGTTCATGCCTGGAAATGTACATTTGAGGACCAGCCTAGTTCAGCTTGGAAAGATTCATCACCAAGTCAGAATATATAATAATGAAATTATTTTGGCCACAGCAAATCTTGAAGACTTCTATTGAATCCCAGTGATGGAAGACATGACTAAAACTAATTGTTGAAGTGTATAAATATGAAAATAAAGGGCACATATGTTAAAAAAAAATGTGAGGTTAGGATGACAAATCACCTAGGCAAGTCACTTAAGTACAATTGCCTCCAAAGAAGAAGAAAGAAGAGGAGGAGGAGGAAGAGAAGGAAGAGGCGGAAGAGGGAAAGGAATAAGAAGAAAAAAAGGAAGAGGAGGAAGAACAGGAGGAGCAGGAAGAGGAAGAAGAGGAGGAGAAGGAAGAGGAAGAGGAGGAGGAAAAAGGGGAAGAGGAGGAAGAGGGGATGGAGGAGGAGGAAAAGGAGAGAAAAGAAAGGAAAGATTTATAGAGCACTGAACCTGGAGTCAAAATTAGCTGTGTGACCCTGGGCAAGTGACTTACTCTCAATTGTCTTTGAGAGAAGAAGGAAGGAAGGAAGGAAGGAAGAAAGGAAGGAAGGAAGGAAGAAAGAAAGAAAGGAAGGCAGGCAAGAAGGAAGAAAGGAAGGAAGGAAAGAAGCTGTCCATATTTGTTCAGGCAGTCTTCCTAGAAGAGGAAGCCCTTCAAGCAAAAAGTTATATTTCAGAGGAAATGGAAAGAAGAGACCAGAAGAGAAAGTCAGCATGAACAAAGATTTGGACATATGACGGGACCAGTTTGTGAAGGAATAGCAAGACTGGTTCAACCAAAACAGAGAATACATGTTGTAGAGTACAAAAAGTATGTGCATAGAAAGCATAGGACAGGAATAAAGGACAAAATATGGAGAACATGAGGGCTAAGACAAAATATGTGGGACTTCATAAAGTGGATTATGGAGAACTTTTATAAATTCTTAGCAAACTACTGCCAGAATGAAAGTGATGCTGTAGGACAATGTGCAAAGTGAATTGAAGGAGAAAACAGTGGATTCTTCATTTCATGAGGTTACTGACTCTTCTCTGTAGGGCATTTCAGGTTTAGTAGGTCCAATGGATTTATGAGTGATGAAGGAATAGGATGCAAAGGATAAAGCATTGTCCTTGAAAGCAGAAAGATTTGGGAAGACATAGAGTTCTTAAGTGATTTCACTTAATCTTACAGTGCCCGAGGAAGCTCTGAAATCAAAACACAGAATTCAAATAATGCCTTTACCACTTACCATCTACAAGATTGTGAGCAAATCACTTAACTATCTCTGGATTTGATTTTCCTCCAAGACAAAATGAATGTGTTGTAATAGATGATTCCACAGGTCTCTATTATTTTCTATCTATTCCAAAGGTCCCTATTATTTTCTATCTGTGAAGCTATATGCTGTAAATGAGTTCTGCATCTGTGCAAAAAGTTTCCACCTAAGGAGTTCCTTTCATAGATGAAAATCACAGGTCCAGGCCCATACTACATTTTTTCACCTCTCAAAAATACAAGATACTGTGCCAGATACTGTTAAGCACCTGTGACAGTGGGCCTGAGATATAGTTGCAAAGTATGCTTTGTATCAGAGTATGATTTCCAATGAAGGTCACATTTAAGGGGGTTCTGGAATCACCTCAAAATATCTCTTGAAATACAAATGATAAATGTTCAGCGTGAACATTAATGCCTCAGAAATTAGTGCCTCAAATACTGACAACTGAAGCTTGATTTAATGTTTTGTTGATTGTCTAGACTTAAGAAAGTGATGGAGAAAATATTAATAATGCAAATTAAACTTAAAAGTTTGTCCTGACAGAAGTGATTGTAAGGGTCAATGTTGAAAAATTACCCATGAATTTGTTAAATAAAAAGCTATAAAAAAAGTTTGTCCTGGATACCTCTCCCTCCATCCCTGAAAGCTGGTTATTAAACAGTTCCCAGCATACTAATGGTTACATTAATTACTTAAAACCATATTAAATCAATAGAACTAAGAATCATGGAATTTTTCCACAGTTTTTTTTTTTTTTCTTAATTACAACATTCATCTGATTTTGAAGTCTCACATACCTTTCTGACAAGGAGCTTCCTAGCACAATGCAAAAAATCCTTGGGGCTGAGTCTGCTTTTAATCCCTGTTAAGCCACTTATATTCAAGTATTCTTTATTGGCAGGTAGATACTTTCAAAACAGAGTAGCTGATTGAAATATTAAAAAAAAATAAATCATATTTCAAACCTGTCCAGGGACTTTTTAAGGGTCCTAACTTTGTGCCTGGAACCTCCACCAAAACCCTCTGCTGGGGCATGTCTGTTGACAATGTAATACTGTGTTCTCTTGTTCCATCCTGGCTTGGTCGTTCAGGTACTTCCCACTCTTTTTACCAAAGTGAATTTACAAAAATTCATTTGATACACTTCCATTTAGGATGCCATGGAAAGAAGCAAGGCTTGCTGGCAATAAAATCATCTTTTCTCATTAATTTGTCTTAGAGTTTTACAGATGTTTGTTTTACTTTGTTGTTGAGGTCAATTCCCAGTAGTATCTCCTAACACTTAGGCTACAGAGTCTCTCTTAAATAAATCAGTGTTTCCACACTTTTTCCACTCCCAAATGGACTTGTATGATTTGACAATAATCAGTCAGCCAACAAGTATAACCCCAAGAGACAGACCATCTCATGATATGAAGGATTCAAGTACATATCAGAGAACTTGCTTCTTTATTCTTTTTAAATGTTCTAATTATGCTATCTTTAAAAAATACATCATTTTCAATAACTCCCTCCTCCCCTTCAAAAGAACTGTTCTTTGTAACAAATAAGCACATTTAAATAAAACAATTCAAACATAATCCATCTTTATGATTCATTCTGCATCTACTATCTACCAGCTTTCTGCTGAAAAGAGAAAAACATATTTCACCGTCAATATCAGAGAATTTTCCCATTCTCTTGGCTTACAGTCTCCATGCTACTCTTCTTGGTAGGTTAACGGGGGATAGTTTACAAAAGTGGTCACCAAAAAGGCTTTATGAATACCTTTTGTCTTTTCTACACCATCTTCTCTACACTTAGGGACAGATAAGTGATAAAATACACAGTGGATCTGAGTTCAAATCCAGATTCAGACCCTTAACAGCTGTGTGACTGAAAATAATATTAGTCTGTTTCAGTTTTCACATATGTTTAAAAAAAAAGTAGACATAATAATGACTTTATTTAATTGCTGTTTGTGGGATTGTTGTAGGGATTAAATTAGCAAATTTTTGTAAAATACTTAACCCAGAGTTTGGAATATGGTAGGCACTTACAACTTTTTTTTTCCCTTTCTCCTCCCATTGAAATCTCCTTTGTCATAATGCAAATTTAATCATAAAAATAATCATGTCTGATAACATGCAACAAACTGTGCTTCATCATCAGTTCTCCATACCATGATGCATTACTTCAATTACTCCAAGTTTGCCCAACCTTTTAGTATTATTTTCATTTACAACACTAGAGTCCTTACATATATTGTTCTCCTGACTCTGCTTACAAGGCTGTTTGTCAGTTCACATAAGTCTTCCCACATTTCTCCAAATTACATATACTTATTGCTTCTCATGGTACAATAGTATTTGATTATAGGGATGTACTCCAGTTTGTTCAGTCATTCTACCAACATATGGCTATCTGCCTTGTTTCCAGCTTTTTTCCTTACACAAAAGGCACTCTATAGATATTCTGAGAGAGAATATCCAGAATATGGAGAAGTTTACCTTTAATGTCTCTGGGATATGTGCCCAGAATGATGAATGGGTAGGTCAAAAGATATGTCTTAAGGATTTTTTTTAGCATAATTCCAGAGAAAAGTCATTCACATTCATTCATTTTAATTTCTAACTGTTCCTCTAACTAGATCCCATAAGTTCTATAGTACTAATAACTTATCTCTTATAGTTTTTTGGGCAAGACAAATCACTGAACCTTTTAGGATATTGCTTTTGTTCACCTGTAAAATGCCAGTTTGGGACCAGATTTCTTAGGGCTACATCTAGCTCTATTAGCAGCTGACAATTACATAGGATTTTAAGGTTGGCAAACCACCTCACAGATATCATTAAAACCATTCACAACCTGGCTCCACTCTACCTTTCAAAGGTTCTCTTCTATGTTCTCTATGACAGAGATATTGATCATCTTACTATACATTGCAAAGAACTCTCCACCTCCTTACTCTGTGTCTTTGTGTTGGATAGAACATTCTAAGCATGGGGTCGAACTGGTTCTCCTGGCAAGCACCTACTTTCTGTAAGAGATCTTTCTATCTCTCCTTCCCTCACTCTCTCCAATCCTTCAATAAAAGTACCTTCCTTCTGGGATTAACTATCATCAATATTACATATATCTTGTTGTTGCAATTGTGTTCAAATCTTTATGACCTCATTCTGAGTTTTTTTGGTAAAGACACTGGAGTGATTTGCCATTTTCTTCTCCAACTCATTTTAAAGATGAGGAAACTGAGGCAAAAAAAAAAGTAAAGTAACTTGCTTAGGATCACACAGCTAGGAAGTATCTGTGGCCAGATTTGAACTCAGGAAGATGAGTCTTCCTGACTGCAGGTTCAATGTTCTCTCCATGTTGCCCAACTCGGCACTTACTCTATTCCAAGAAAGGAATAGTTTGCCATTTTCTTCTCCAGCTCATTTTACAGATGAACAAACTGAGGCAAACAGGGTTAAGTGACTTGTCCAGATTCATATAACTAATAAGTTTAAGTAGATCATTGTTTGTATATTATCTCTCCATTAGAATGTTTTTGAGGGCAGGGGCATTTTTAAAGTTTCTTTATATCACTAGCCCTTAGTAAAGTGTTTGGTTCATACAAAGTGTTTAATAAATGCTTGCTGGCTGACTGACATTATCTCTTGTGATCTTCACAATATTCCTAAGAAATGTGTTATTTCTTCTTTTTATATATGAAGAAATAGATGTTAAGGGATTTGCCTACCTAAGAGTTATTAAATAACTACGGGAGTATTTGAAGCCAATTCTAACTGGCTCCAAGTCAGGCATGCTATATTCACTATATCATAATACCTCTAACACTGTGATTAAATTAAAGACAATTGACTGGCTTAAAAACTGCCTTCCTTTCAACCCACACAAAGATACTCAGACAAGCAGAGATGTATAAAAGAACTCTTCATCACTTGGACTAGAATTCAAATCTCTGAATGCTTAGTATCATTTTATCACAGACACATATTTCTTCATGAGATAAGTCAGGAGAATCCATTTTTTTTTTTGTAAATGCTTTTTCCTACATTATTTCATTTACTACTTAGAACAATTTTGTGGAAAGGTAATGTTCTGTAGTTTATAGAGTTGGTAAAACCTGAGTTCTTTGACACATACTGTTTGGCTCTGAGAAAATAGCTTACTTTATCCGTGTTAACCTCTCAGATTGGCTAAGATGACAGAAAAGATAATGACAAACATTGGAGAGGATGTGGAAAAATGCATTATTGCTGGAGTTGTGAACTGCTCTAATCATTCTGTAAAGCAATTTAGAACTACACCCAAAAGGCTATTGAACTCTACCAATAATGAGTCTGCATCCCAAAGAGATCATGAAAAAGAGAAAAGGACCTACATGTGCTAAAATGTTTGTGGCAGCCCTTTTTGTAGTGGCAAGGAACTGGAAACTGAGTGGATGCCCATCAATTGGGGAATGGTTGAATAAGTTATGGTATATGAATATTATGGATTATTATTGTTCTATAAGAAACAATAAGCAGGATGATTTCAGAAAAACTTGGAGAGACCTACATGGACTAATGCTAAATGGAATGAGTAGAACCAAGAGAACACTATACACAGCAACAAGATTTTGTGATGATCAACTGTGATGGATATGGCTCTTTTCAACAATAAAGTGATTCAGGTTAATTTTAATAGACTTGCGATGGAGAGAATCATCATCATCCAAAAAGAGGACCATGGAGGCTAAATGTGGATCACAATATAGTATTTTCACCTTTAAAATAATTTTTTATCAGTGTACCAGGGAACTAAATTGCAGACCCACATTTATATTAAGGGCAAGCTGGAATTGGCCCAAGCCAGTTCGAGCTGATTGCTAAATTTTCAGCATGAGTATTTACACCTAGAAAATCAGCAAATGAAAAAAATCAGGGTTTAATTTTGATGTTGTTGTTGATTGACTGTAGATTTACGAAACAGATGGAAAATACATTAGTAAATCAGATTAAATTTAAGTGTCAGGCTTCCCCCACCCCCAAGCTGGTTAGTAAACTTTAATCAGCACACACTCCAGATTGTCAGGGAAAATTCCCTATACCAATGAAATCATGAGTCCAATTTAAAAAATAAATAGAAGGGGTAGCTAGATGGCACAAGGGATAGAACACACCAGCTCTGAAATCAAGAGGACAGGTCACTTCAGACACTTAACACTTACTATGTGACTCTCAGCAAGTCATGTAATCCCAATTGCCTCCCCAAACAAAACTCACACAAAGATGGTTAGGCCATCTTTGTGAAGGGAATTTATATACAGATCTTTTAAAAATCAGTTTTACATTTTTCCCCCTTCCTTTATTTTTTCTCTTAGAAGCATCTAAGTGAAACAATGTATAGAATGTGGAGCCTGGAGTCAGGAAGAACTCAAATTCTGCTATACTCACTCACTAGCTGTGCCCTTGGTTCAGTCACTTAACCTATCTACCTCAGTTTCCTCAACTATAAAATGAAGATCATAATGGCACTTATCTCTCAGGGTTAAGTGAGGATCAAATGAGATTATAAAAAACACTTGACACAATGCCTGGAATATAGCAGGCAATAAGTTAATAAACCCAAAAATATATATTTGGTTTGTTCTCTTCACCCACCTTCTTTAAAGATATTCTCTGTTATACATCCTGACTCTCTGGGAGGATGAAGGAAGGATATAGGAAGAGATTTAGAAAATGTAGAAACAAATCATACATACAAAAATTTAATT
This sequence comes from Sarcophilus harrisii, assembly GCF_902635505.1. NCBI lineage: Eukaryota > Metazoa > Chordata > Mammalia > Dasyuromorphia > Dasyuridae > Sarcophilus > Sarcophilus harrisii. The sequence continues at coordinate 31,968,728 of NC_045430.1, forward strand.
TTTAAAATATCTCATTATATACTAGACGCTACAGATCATTGGCCATACTTACTATTCAACATTTTGGAATGGTTGGTTTGAGTCCATTGTATGGAAGAATATACTTGACTATAAACCCCAAAGAAGAGAAGGTATGGGAAATACTTAAATTTCATGCTTCAGCTAACCACTCAAAGACTGGATTTTAATATTAAAAGATTTTAAGAGGGACATGTGAAAAATTGGGAAAGATAAATTTGTGAACAAAGGCAGGAAAAATAAACCCAAAACCAGTATTTTGGGAAAAGGAATACAGGCTGCAAAATCCCTAGTTCTAGGAAATATATAGTACAGATTCTGTTTGACTGAAATAATTGAAGACCTTTGCAACCATCTGTCTAGGCCAAGCCTCCCACTTTACAAAAGGTGGGGAAGGGGGCACTTAACTTTCAATGGATCAAATGAGTTTTAAACTCAAGGAGATATAATGTTAATGATCTTCTGCCTTATCATGGTGGGAAAACTTCAGTAGTTCAGGGAAACAATGAGTTATGCCACGCAGGGTTACCCAAGATAAACAGGTCGCCCCAGAGCTTTCTGATAAAACTTGACCCAATGGAGAAGGAAATGGCAAACAACTCCAGTGTCTTTGCCAATAAAACTCTATATAGGGTCATGAAGTCAGACACCACAATCTGTGACTGATGTAGAATGTATTAAAAGAGAGTGGATAAGTATAGAGACTAGACATGTGATTAAACTAAAAGAGAGAGAATTCCCAGATGAGAAATTTCATTCTATCAGTGTAGGCTGGCATCTTCTCTTTAATTTATAGGCTAAAAAAGTTGCCTAGGATGCTGATGAATTAAATGACTTACCTAAAGTTCAAGAAGCTATTAGATCTACAGCTAGGAAAACCCAAATTCAAATATGACCCCAAATACTTACTAGTTGGGTGACCCTGGGAGAACTGCTTAACCACTAGCTCTCACTTTTCCCAATTGAAAAATGAGGATAACATTAGCACCTACTTTTTTTTTTAATTAAAGCTTTTTATTTTCAAAATATATACATGGATAATTTTCAACATTCACTCTTACAAAACATTGTATTCTAAACTTTTCCCCTTTTTTCCTACCCCTTTCCCTAGATGGCAAGTAATCCAATATGTTAAACATGTGCAGTTCTTCTATACATATTTCCACAAATATTATGCTGCCCAAGAAAAATCAGATCAAAAAGGAAACAAAGAAAAAACAAAATGCAAGCAAATAACAACAAAAAGTGAAAACACTCAATTCCCATAGTCCTCTCTCTGGGTGCAGATGGCTCTCTTCATCACAAGATCATTGGAACTAGTGAATCATCTCATTATTGAAGAGAACCATGTCCATCAGAATTGATTATTGTATATAATCTTCTTGTTGCCATATACAATGATCTCCTGGTTCTGCTCATTTCACTTAGCATCAGTTCATGTAAGTCTCTCCAGGCCTCTCTGAAATCATCTTGCTTGTCATTTCTTACTGAACAATAATATTCCATAACATTCATATGCCATAATTTATTCAGCCATTCTCCAATTGATGGACAACCATTCAGCTTCCAGTTTCTGGCCACTACAAAAAGGGCTGATACAAACATTTTTCTCACACCCACTCTTGAAGATTACTGTGACACCAGACAGTTGATGTCATGACATGCAAGTGAATTGGATTCAAATAAGGCAGAGTTATACAAAGTAACTAGCCTCACTTTCTCTTCCAGAGCCATCTGGGTACAGCCATCCAGAGCCAGATACATAATAGAGAGTGCTCTAGAATGCTTATTCTTCTCCCTCTTCTCAAGGTCACAGTCAGTAAGTTTAAGAGCTGGGACTAGAACCCAGCTCACCATCCTATCTCTAAAAACATCTTTCCACCTACTATACTATGCTTTCTTTCTGGGCTTTTATTTGGGATCCAGTATTCCATCATTTTATTAGCAGCTTAGAATCAGAGTCAGTAAGTTGATCTTCTCAAGGCATGCATCCCCTAATTTTTCACACATACCTATGTTTCAATAAATTAAACAAAATTGAATCAAATCTTATAATTGTACAGTTTTTTTTTTTTGCCACTTCAGATGGTTCTTCTCATTTTATAATGACAATTTATATTCATATAGCATTTTCCTCACGTCAGTTCCATGAAGTAGCTAAAACAATTACATTAGACCCATTTGACTTGCCCAATCTCACACAACTATTCAGAATAGATACCTGCCTTAGGCCTTTTTACACCCAAAACAGCTTTCTTTCTGCTCTCCAAGCTATCTATCTATAACTTAGAAAAAGAGCTAATGAGAGCAGAGTATTACTGCATAGGTAATACTCTGTCTCAATGAGATCACATTTAGAATGTAGTTTTTGTGAGGCTGTGGTGTGGGCAGACTTAAGACAATATTGTATACAGTAACAATGAGATTATGGAATGAACAACTGAAATTTCAGCTATTTTCTTTTTTTTTTTCCTATTTATTTATTTATTCTTTTTATTGACAGAACCCATGCCACGGTAATAATTTCAGCTATTTTCAACAATGAGGCAATTCAAGGCAATTTCAATAGATGTGAGATAGAAAGTGCCATCTACATCTAAAGAATGATGTGGATCAAATCATAGCATTTTCACCTTTTTGTTGTTTATTTGTTTTTCTTTCTCCCTTTTGATCCGATTTCTTTTTTGTGCAGCATGTGAAATATGGACATATGTTTATAATAATATTATAAATGCTTAACCTATATCACATGCTTAACCTATATCAGATTGCTTCTTTCTTGGGAAGAAGAGAAGGAGAAGAGAGGAAGAAAAATTTGGAACACAAGGTTTTGCAATGGTGAATGTTGAAAACTATCTTTGCATATATTTGGAAAAATAAAACACTATTATTAATGAAAAATATTGTGTTCAGTTCTGGATATCACATCAGCATCCAGAAAAGGGTACCCAGGATGGAGGATGATGATGTGTGTGTGTGTGATATCATATAATATACATATGATAATTAAATCTACTTTTGATGGAAGAGGGAGAAATCTTAATGATTAGAACAGTCTAAATATAGAATGGGCTTTCTTAGGAGGAGGACCTTCAAGCTGAGTTTGATTAGTTAGTATTAGGGTAGGGAATATTATTCAGGCATAGGTAACCTTTGCTGTCCTTTATATCTCAGGGTCTATAATTCTATGATTATATGTAAGAATTGTAAAATCATTAACGACAAGACCATCTCACAATAGTGCATAAAATTCTTTATTTAGAACAATAAAGTATATGTATATATAATGTAATTTCAAATTCAAACCAGTATAAAAAAAAAGAGTCAGGACATAAACCTATTTTAAAAAGTACACATACGGTATATACACATACACATCACATTTTACAAACTTCTTTGATTTAATTAACCTTCAGTCATAACAAACTATGCAAAGTAGTGTTGACATACATTTACATTAGAACTCCAATCTAAAACAGAACCAACAATATACCTGTGCATCCATCGAAAAAGAATCAGGGTCCTTTTTTTCAAGCACACTCATTGCAAAATCATGGCAAGTGGATATTGTGTGCAATCCTACACTAGCACTTGATAGTGTAGGAGACTAGGATTTTCTGACTGGGGAGATATTGTGAATCTTGCAGCTCATGAGTCAAATAACTGAAAATGGCACTGTGTTGTTAGATCTTCTATTCAACAGCTCCTGTGCTTAAAATAATAATAATAATAATAATAATGTAAAGAGAAAGCAACCATAGCGTGTATGTACTTGGTGATCGTTATCAGAAATACACAAATATCTACATAATTATATAGATAGATGTGCATTTTTGCTTAGTAAATATTTCAGGATCTCAGAAATGGACTTTTTACATGAATAATTGCTTGTAAAAAGCCCTCATTGTGAAATTTAAATACTCTTATTTGTCTCCTAGAACAAAGTATTACCAATTCTAATGAATATGTAATTCAATATTATAATAATGTTCCTTGGAGCACTCAAGCTAAAAAACTTTTCCTCCTCACACCTTCTATGGTACCTGGCACATAGATGCTTAAAAAGTGTTTATTGATTAATTGACTGATTCTAAGGGAAGTTTCAAGGTAGCACATTCTAAAATTATATTAAGGATGAGTTGACTTAAAAAAATTCTCTCATTTCCCCATTTGAAAAAACAATAATAACAAATGGCCAGAAAAGTAATTTATAGATTGGTCTGTCCCAAATTGATTTTAAAATATCTTCTGGCATTTTGGATTTTATGTACACCCTACATTTTGGGCTCTTAGCTTTTTTAATAAAATAAAAATGTTGAAATGCATAATTTGGTGAGTTTCCAAATGTTAAACATACATTAAAGCAACTCTTCCTGACTGCAGCATCTGAAGTGTACTTGAATATCATGATGCATTTGTAGGAGGTGATCCAAATTGTTCATTCAAGAAGAGTTGAAAAGCCATCACTTGTGCAAATACTTATCCAATTTATCTTAGGTAAAGGTGAATATCTTGCTTTGACTAATGGGCCCTGCTTACATTCTAAACAAAACCAAAAATGATTCTGGAAGGTCATCATTTTATATAAGCTCCAATACTGAATACTATACATGAAATTGTCATCTCTATTTTTCTTTCCTTGTTCTATGTTAAAGACAAAGAAATGTGGAAGGACTAAATGTGCCAGTAAGAAGAAATGTGGGTGACACACCTTAACTAGAGAAATGTTATGGGGACAGCTGTGAATGTGAAATGAATTTTTTTCTACTGCAGGTTTAAAATTAGATTAAATCTTGTTGATAAAATGCATCACAAGAATCTTCCAAAACACTTTGATTTACTAGAAACAATCTAAATCTTACCTAAAGGAAACTTTTTTAAATGACATTTTATCTTATAGCATGGCATGACACTGATTAGTTCAATAACCAAATGAATAGAAGTAAAAATGTTTCTGATATTTGAGATTGACAGTGTATTTAAAAAAGTGTACTTTAGTGTTCATTCTGGATCATTTGGATTTCACTGCTCAAGAACCATTTAGTCATGGGGCTGATTTCTTTACAATCTAGGTTTCTCAAAATAAGGTGCAAAGCTTTAAGAGTCATATACGAAGATCTTCAGACCTTCTGAAGCTACTTCAAAAGACAATGTAATGATGGGATAGGAATGTAACAGGAAATCGCAAGGTGCTTTCCCAGACATAGATGCCAGCTAATTCCAATAATGCTGTGTGCTCTCTATTTGGTCAACTCTGAACTATAATAATGAAGCTATACATTTGCTCTACAGACAGGCATGTCACAGCTTGTGCCCAACTAACTAGCATCAAACAATTATACTCAACATTGTTTTACTGTTAAATTTATCTAACTGTCTTCTAAAGCTTGGAGAATTGGGCAGTCCATATAGTATTGCCCAAACTGAAGATTCCAACCACCACAGAGACTTTCTGACATTTTGATACAAAGGAAGGAAAACAATGACTGTTTCATGCCTTTTCTGGGTCAAGAGGCCAGTTTGTCAGTGGCCAGTCTATGAGGATAATTCATCATTATACTGTTGCTCCAATCATCAGCTCGGAAGGATACACTTTTGGCTCCATTTATAGCTTTGTGGCACATTAAATCATTTCTCTCTTTCTCTCTCTCTCTCTCTCACATACACACACACACACACACACACACACCCAAGAGGAAAAAAAAAAAAACCTAAGAATTAATTGTTCATTGGCTTTAATGAACTGTCTGCCTTTAGAAGATGGAACATATTATTAGAAAGTCTTCTCAAGACACTTAAAATCCTAGCTTAAAATTACTAAGGGTCCATATTATGAAGGGCTCTGGTATAGGGAGGTTGGGTGGTTGATTTGGTACTAGACTTGGAGTTGGGAAATCCTGAGTTCAAATTACATCCCTGACACTTGCCAGCTGTGTGATGCTGGGGCAATTATTAACTGCTATGTAAAGGTGCAGATTTTGTTCTAAGAATCCCCAGTGCTGACAAAATCACTATCCTTTGCCCTTCTTAGCAACACTTGCCAAGTTTCTCCAAAATATGCCCTAGGCAGTCATATGTTTTCTACAGCAAGCCAACATGCAAAACTAAATAAAGCTTTAAAGCAAAACAAAACAAAACAAAAAACTCTCTCAATTACACCCTTAATGAATAGTGCCAGATCTTAAATAAATGGATATTTTGAACATGACAAAGACTATGTTACCAATAGCTAAAGTTTCTCGATTTCTTGTTCTTTTGCAAAGGCCAAGGTTTTGAAATCAATGTTTAGGGTTGTGTTAGGTAATGAATATTCTAAGCCACATCCATGTTCCTCCCATAGCTGCAGTTTTAAGTGGGATCTCCATACATTCAGCAGTTTCTCCTAAGCCTCTTTTTGTGTAAGGTTTCTAGAATATATGTATATAAAATGCTCTAATATATTTTGGAAACATATCTATACACACCATAGTGGTTATCAAAAAAGGGCGGATATCACCAGGGGCACCAAATGTCTTCTTCAGGTTGGCCCTTCTGATATTCAGTGCTGAAAGCTTCTTCATATGATCACTCTTTCAGAGCTTCTCCATGTGATAGTATCACCAGTCTAATTCAATATTAACTTCCCCTGCATGGACAGCATGGACAGCCAACCATGTCAGATTATCCGGTAGGCTTTTTTTTTTTTTTTTTTTTTGAGATGGATAAATATGATATTCATTGGGCAGAGAAAAAGACTGGTTTCATGTCATGTGGTCCAAAACATGAACCTAGGTTCTGTAAGACTAAAGGCTGGCATGCTACCTTCTGCATCGCTCAGATTTCCCCTCTTCCCATAATAGAGTGTCTTTAAAACTGCTTTTTATAGCTTCTCTTTCATTTTTTTATCTCCACAATCCAAGCTTGAGGCCATTTCAACAGACCAGGTTAAGCTGTGGGATGCAGATGGCAATTGAAGGATTAGAACATATGGATGTTTGGTAAACTACAGTTGTTGGAGGCATGCGGATGGTGCATGGAGTCCAGGGAATGCAGGTTCCTTTCCCGATATGAGTTACCAGTTCTAAATGAGACGGCAAACCCCCAAATTCTTAAAATAGAGTTTTGCTCCATGCATATTCTTCTTTGCAGATGATTAATTCAGCGCTGGTTTCACAGTAAGACACTTTGTCCCCATTTCTGAATCATCATTATGGAGTCATGGGTTGCAAGTACAGACAGAGACTGAGTCTGTCACTCCAGACAGAATATGAATTTGCTTAAAGCTGCTTCATTTATGAAGCAAACATAAAACTGTTACCCGCCTAGAGGAGAAGGAGGAAAGAGAGAAACATTGTAGTATTTCTGTTTTTTCCATTCTTTTCATTCTTGATTCAGAAGCAGTCAGAAAAATCTTTGTCAAAGTTATTGTACAAGGTCAGCAATCACTCTGGCTCTCAGTTTCTTCAAAAAGAGCTAAGCTAAGAAATATCTGAAGGTATCACCAAAAGTCTTATGCAGATACACATAGACATAAAAGAAAGGGAGAGGGGAAAGAGTGAAGGAGTAAAAAATGTGTGTACAAGAAAAGAAGAATAAAATATCTCTAAGAAAGAATGCCAGAAGATCATCAAATCAGTTTCCTTAGATATTACTCAGAAGATGCCAGAGCCTGGAGGGATTACTTAGCCTGATCTAGACAATATTTCTCCCGCTAAATCAATTCAATAAATATTCATACCCCTATTTTGTGCAAGGTACTAACACAGTGCCTTGAAATTCTAAGATTTAAAAAATTCTAAATATAAAAAAGAGTGAGGAGGACAAGATTGCTAAGAAGTCACGGGATGAATTGAATATTGCCTTCAACATTTACTACCTATTTGACAATGTTATTGTTTAATCATTTCAGTCACATTCAATTCTTTATGACCACTTTTTGGGGTTTTCTTGGAAAAAATAATAGATAACTGGCCATTTCCTTCTCTTCAGCTCTTTTTATAGATGAAGAAATTAAAGCAAATTTGCCCAGGGCCACACAACTAATTAGTGTCTGAAACCAAATTTGAACTCAGGTTTTCCTGATTACAGGCCTGGCACACATTGTACCACCAAAGCTACTTCCAACAATGACATTTGATCAGAATTAGATCTTGACTTAAAATTCAACACTTCTTTTACTGTACTATCTATATATCCAAGTCTTGGACCAAAATGAAGGAAGGATGAGTACTGGTCTAAGATTGGTACCTCTCAATAAAATCTCTGATAGAAAAATGTAGATTTCATTTCTTCAGTCCCCAGAAACACCTAAGAAAAGAGCTGTCTGAGGCAAAGAGATCTACTGAACCATACCTGAACCTACTGCAGCAGTAGCTGATCCAATATTTGTGTGGAGAGTGGGGGGAGAAACAGAAAATCAGATAGCGATTCTGATTAAGATTCTCCCGGAGTCCTGCACCATGGTAAATTTTGTCATGAGGCAGCATGCTTATATTTACTAAAGTGTGGAAATCATACTTCTTCAGAATGGTTATGAACTATAGAATTTTGGGTTCACGTTTGACGTTTTTCAACTCTGATTCAATGTATTTGTATTTCCTTTTCTACCACTCATTATGTGTTTGTAAAACTTCTAAGTCATTCTACAGTAAGAATCTATAATTTGAGTCAGAGAATGTGGGTTAAAATCCCACTTCTGGTACTTGTGTGACATTCTGGTTTATTGTGAGGATCAAATGAGATAAAATACAGAAAAAGCACTTAGCATCGTACTTTGCACATAGCAAGCACAAATCATAGTTTGATTTATTTGGTTGACTGAACATATAGAGTTAAGAAATTAATGGGAGGGGGTGAAGATATTGGTAATGCAATTAAATGTTAAAAATGGTCACACATTTCTTTTAGAGAGCTAGTTGGTAAGCTTTTACCAGCATACCCCTGATTAGTAGCATGCTAACTTTAATTCTAATTCTAAGTGTTTATTCTTTCCCTCCTCTCTGTAATTAGGCTCAATGGAACAGCATACTTCTTTGACCTTTGGTCATTCAGGTAGGCCCTGAACTAATGTGCTCTCAAATTTTCTTAGTTTTCATGGCTAAGAAAAGCTATGATATTAGTAATAGTAATAAGAGCTGACATATATATCCCCTTAATGTTTACAAAGCTCTTTATACATTACTTCATTTGCAGACTTTTAAAAGGTTTTAGACTTTGGTAAGTAATTAGGTTAAAATGTTTACTATTTGCTAACAAGCTACCCAATCTTAAAATCCTACCATCTCTCCCTGACTCCTTAATTTATTACCTATTCCCAATCTAGGCTGAGCTAAGGGTTTCACAAAGGGTGTCACTGGTTTCTGCGGGTCTGACTTTTTGAATGAATATGGTTCTAGTTTCCCCATGGCAGTAGGGGAATTGGGCTTGCTTTATTCTGATTCTCAAGTTGTTAAATTTGCTTAAAAATAGTCCAGCCATTTCCTAATTGGTTGCTTTACACTGTCAGAAATTCAAAAAATCCTAAGTTTGAATCCTGTCTCCCACATTTATTAGCTGTTACCCCAAAGCAAGTCATTTGCCTCAGTTTCTTTAAAATAAGAAAAACAACTCTCAACTTAACAATTTGTTGTAAGGTTAAAATGAGTTAAAATTTGTAAAATGCTTTGCAAACCTGGAAGTGCTATATAAATGTTTTTATTATTATTATTAGGCTAAATATATAAGGGAAATAGTTGAGGAAGAAGTAGATTTTTAGGGGGAATAAAAAATTTGGAATTAGAGAGAAAGAAAAGAAATCTTGGAGAATAGAAGACCCTTTACCCTCAAGTGGGCAGACTTTGATAGCAAAAGGAAAAGAAGATTGAATGTAAATTCAAAAGCCCGAGATCAAGAAAAGTTGTTTTTAATTATTTAATATTGCTGTTGCTATTAGAATATAAGTTCCTCAGGAGTTGGGAATGTCTCCAGTGTCTCTTCTGGTGACTGTCACATGCTTAAATGCTTGGTGATTGATTTTTTTTTTTTTTTTAAGATAAGAAGACTTAAGTATGTTGAGAACTAATTGAGAATAAGCTCATGGAAAAGATTCTACTTCACTATTAAGTACCTGCTATGTATATGAATATGAAGCAGCTATAAAATAATTCATGGAAAGCTGTCCCTGAAGACAGCAATTACTGGGGTCAAATTCTTGTCTCTGACATAAATTGTGTGACCCTGGACATGTAAACTAAACTCTCAGTGCTTTAGGCAACTCCCCAACATCATAAGTTACAAAATTCAGAACATATCTTCCTATATTCTATTGGATAAGTCAAAGGAGGAAGGTTTAATTACAAACAAGGTTCTGGAGAAGACGGGCAAGAACAAGATCCAAAATACAAATGGAAGATTTAACTTTACAAGAGAGACATATCTTTTCCCCTTAGTCTAGAGGGAGACATCTAGGTGTTCACAAGATTACAGCAAATTGAATGCTGAACAGATTTGATTATTTTTCTGTAAGAGAGAAAATTTATAAGAAGAGAATGGGACGAGGATGGCAACAATTTAGAATTTATTGTGTATATTACAGTGATTGTTCGGAAATCAACAGGAGATGGGGAGAAGGCGGAGGATAGACAAATAGCTATGAAGTAAAAAAGAGACAGAATTAACTGGTCACTGGCCAAGTCTGTAGCACTGTGTCTTCCTCCCATGGTGCTCTGGGGCCTGGGAGGATGATCCAAGAAAATAGATGGGGAAGTAAATAGCCTAAGAGTTAAATCAATCCAATTTCTCTCTATTCCTTGACCCCAGTGTTCCCTCAACCAGACTCACACAATACTCAGTTCCAATTAAAGTGGCCTCCTAGGGTTTTTGTCATCTTTGTGTCTCTGCACAAGCAGACCCCTATACCTGGAATGCTACTCCCTCCTCACCTCCACCTTTTATAACCTCTCATTTCCTTCAAATTCCAGCTCTGCAGCCACCTCCTACATAAGGCCTTTCCTAATCTTTCTCCCTCCTGAAATTATTTTGTATTTACTTATCTATGTACATAAAGTCATAGATCAAGAACTAGAAAGGAAGTTTAGAGGTCATTGAGTCCAACCATTTTAAGCTCTTGAAAGGTGAAATGACTTGGCCGTAGTGATGGAGCTACTTTGTAACAGAGTCAGAGATCCAAACTCCCCTTCTGTGCTCTAAGCTCAGGGTTCTTTCCTCAGCACTACACAAGCTAGAACTTTGTAGCAATTCCCATTGCTTTGGTGTAGTGAGTACCTAAATTGTTCTAGTGAATAGGATTGGATTTTGGATCTGCCATCATTTTGTTTTCAAAATATTCTACATTATAATTGAGCACACTTGCTTTTATCAGGGAACACATACTACCTGGGAAGGGATCTTTTGACTATTGTAGCATCTGCATGGAAATCAACCACCTACCTATAAATTTATCATTCTCCTGCTTAGAGCTCTTATCTAGTTCCTAGTCCGTTAAATCTTAATGCTCTTTCTTTAGAGGTATTAATAAGAGAAGATGTAGCAATATTACTTATATAAAAACCAGCCACTAATTAGGACTATATTTGCCTAATATTCATGACTCCAAGCTCATAAGGAACAAATTAGACATGCATGACTCCAATAGGGAACAGCTTGAGTTTTAAAAATTATATTTAATTAAATCAAGGACCTTTTAAAATCCTGAATGTTAGCATTGGTCAATGGGAGGGTAGATATTTTTTGTTAAGACTTTCATCTTGTCATGAAAAACTTACCGTTGTGCAAAAGTAACAGTGTTGATACCAGCAACAGTTACACTTCTTGAAACTCTCTCTCTTTTTCTTGCAACATACTGGGGGTAAAAAAAACACACACACACACACACACACACACAATAGAAAATGCTTATTTGCTTTTGGCTGGAGATTCTGGAGAACACCATGAACTGATTATTGGGGAAGTTTTTATTTACTGTGGGCTTAAGCACAAAAGATTGCAAAATGCAGCAAGCTACAGTTTGCTCTGAGTTAAAATCCCCGTTTGCCATTCTGTTAATATTTACTGATCACCTACAATAGGCTGCAGAGTAATCTAGTCACCTTGGGTAGGCAAAAGAGACAATACGTGATCCCTGTCCTAAAGGACATCTGGAAAGGCTGTGTGTTTGTGTGTGTGTGTGTGTGTGTGTGTGTGTGTGTATGTACATTTAAGAAGCCATCATTAGTATAGGCAACTCCCAGTAGGAAAACTTTCTTCATTAATGCAGATTGGCACATATTCTACAAATTATATATTCTTAGGCACTAAATGACTTAACCAGGCAACACATGGAGTACAGTGGAGAGGCTAGCCTCCTCCCTTCCAGATCAGTTCTCCATTCATGCAGAGTGCCATTCTGTCTCACATATATAAAAATAAAAATTTCAATTATTCAAAAATGGAATGAAGAAAAAGGATGATTAGATTTGCACAGGGTTAACTGAAAAAGGCATCCTGGGGCAAATTCTGATTAAGGTCTTATAACAGGAATTCTTAATCTTCTTGGTGTTATGAACCCTTCTGGCAGTCTTACAAAACTTAGAATAATGTTTTTAAGTGTGTATGACAAAGTATACAGGATTTCAAAGGAAATTCATTATACTGAAATAGATATACATACACACATTTGAAATTCATCACAGACTCTGAGGTTAAGAACTTTCATTTTCTTAAAGGAAATGATAGGTTGTAAACTCCTTGAGGCAAGGTATTTTTTTCTTTGTGCCTCTGGTGCCTACCTCGTTGATATGCACAAAGCAGGTAGCCACAAAATATATACTGAAGTGGATACTGAAAGATATAGATATATAATTCAGTGCTCTATTCATTATACCAAGCTGCATCATAATGATGATGATGATAGGTCAATGGGAAGGTTCTTGTTATGATTTCCTTCTTGCAAAAAGCTTGTCATTGTGTAAAAGTCACAGACTTCTTGAAATTCTTTTTTTTTTTTTTTGTAACACACTGGGGGAATGTATTATACAATATAATGTAATAATATAGAAATATAATTCATGAAATTGATAAAATAACTTTATCTTATTAATTATATAAAATTCATTACACAATGAAGCATGTATATATTCATATTATTAATAATAAAAACCATAATACTATATTATAATTATAGCATTTATGATATCATAGTAAAATATAATATTATAGTATCTTATATTAATGATAGTACATATTACTAATTATATTAATAATGTAATGAAATTATAGTGTTTCTACTAAAATTATCTATTACTATATTATTATATTAAAGTATCACATAATTATTGTCATTATTATTATTATTAGAAATACAGAGCCGTTTTTAAGTTACTGAATAGGAAAGTGATATGGTCAAAGTGAGATTGAATTAGATTATTATGGAGAAGGCATACAGTCATGTAGGTTTGTGACAATGATTATTATGTACTAGGGTGGGGATTCAAGTCAAGGAAAAGCAGAAGCAGCAGTGAAAAACTTGGACATACAAAAGAGAAACAAAAGAGTCAAATATAACTCTTCTGAAGTTCTGAGATTATGTTTGAACTGTAGAAAGGAAGCTGATACACTCCAATCGCTGATAAGTTTCAAAGACCAGGAAGCCAGCAACCTATGACTAAGTGAGAGGTCAAGTTGTAAATGTGAATTCAGAAAGATGGTAAATGAAACTACATGAGACAATGTGAATGAGAAAGAGGTCATGAACACACACAGTCAGAGGATTTGCAGAATAGCAATAATATGTACATTTAATAAAATAAATTACCTAATCTCATTATCCTCTTCATTAATCTCTCTGTTGTCACCTTCCATTTTAAGACTCATTTGTTTTTTCTGAGAAAAGAATAATAAAATACAATCAAACATAGTTTTAAAGGTTGGAAAGTTATAGAAGTAAATGGCATGTATCTTTCATGCTCTTAATTCCAATGATTTTTTTTCATCATGAAACAACATTTTAAAAAATATTTATGTTAAAATTAAGAAAAAATACTACATTATTGATTATTTTTAAGATTTATTTGTTTCTCTTTGCTCAAAAAGTTACCAAACTGTGCATACCCTTTGATCCAGCAGTGTTACTACTGGGCTTATATCCCAAGGAGATTATAAGGAAGGGAAGGGGACCTGTATGTGCACGAATATTTGTGGCAGCCCTTTTTGTGGTGGCTAGAAACTGGAAACTGAATGGATGCCCATCAGTTGGAAAATGGCTGAATAAATTGTGGTATATGAATATTATGGAATATTACTGTTCTGTAAGAAATGACCAACAGGATGATTTCAGAAAGGCCTGGAGAGACTTACACGAACTGATGCTGAGTGAAATGAGCAGGACCAGGAGATCATTATATACTTCAACAACAATACTATATGATGACCAGTTCTGATGGACCTGGCCATCCTCAGCAACGAGATCAACCAAATCATTTCTAATGGAGCAATAATGAACTGAACCAGCTACACCCAGAGAAAGAACTCTGGGAGATGACTAAAAACCATTACATTGAATTCCCAATCCCTATATTTATGCCCACCTGCATTTTTGATTTCCTTCACAAGCTAATTGTACAATATTTCAAAGTCGGATTCTTTTTATACAGCAAAATAACGTTTGGTCATGTATACTTATTGTGTATCTAATTTATATTTTAATGTATTTAACATCTACTGGTCATCCTGCCATCTAGGGGAGAGGGTGGGGGGGTAAGAGGTGAAAAATTGGAACAAGAGGTTTGGCAGTTGTTAATGCTGTAAAGTTACCCATGCATATAACCTGTAAATAAAAGGCTATTAAATAAAATTAAAAAAAAAAAAGATTTATTTGTTTCTTCTGCGAAAAGAACAATAACAAATCATACAAAGGTAGTTTTAAAGGTTGGAAAATTACAAAAGTAAATGGCATATATTTTTCAAACTCTTAATGCCAACAATAATCTTTTTTTCATGAAATGACATTTCTTAAAGAGTTATTTTAAAAAAGAAAAAATACTGTATTATTTTATTGATTCAGTATTTTTAGACTTATTTGGTTATTTCTGAGAAAAGAACAATAACACAATCATACAGAAGTAGTTTTAAAGGCTGGAAAGTTAAAGAAGTAAGTGGCATATCTTCCATGTTCTTAATTCCAATGATTCTTTTTCTATCATGTAACAATATATTTTTAAAGATTTTAATTTAAAATTAAGGAAAAAAAATACTACATTATTGATTCAGTATTTTTAGAAACAAAGAGGCTGCATCAACACATTTAAAAATCTGATTAGGATTCAAATTAAAAGGTGTTTTGAAAATTGACAAGGAGCAACTTATAATATACCAAGAGATATACTAAGGGATGGAGAGACATAAATGAATATAAACAGCATATAAAAAATTTCTATTTGACTCTGAAATATTACTTTAAAGCAAATATCTTTTGAAAATTCAATTCAGACATATTAGAAATATCCTTCATCCTCTAAGCATATACCAGGAGAGAATCTTTATAAATATGGCAGGTGGCAAAAGAGAAACTCACTTGAGTTTAAATATGTGTCACATAAAGAATGCAAGTAAGGAGCCACTAATTTACTTGGTAGCTTTCATTTTGCACAAAATAGTGGCTGACTGGTTAAGCCTTTATTGAGATGAACATAAATAGTAAATCAGGGAATTCCTTACCTTCCAGTATAAAACTCCCAGAACAAAGCCAATTACAAGAGAAAAGAATGACGGCAACACAATGGCTACCCAATGCACACTTGAGTTTTTATCAGGTCCTGATGACTTCCCTGTGTAATATAAAAAAAATGCCATGTTAAAGACATGTTGGAGATTGTTCCACCATGATGGAGGTAATTACTAATTTCCTTAGGATATTCTAATTTAATTATGTTTAAAGTTTTAAAGATGATTTTTCTATGAAAACATGAGGTTCAGGTTACCTACCCTTTACCCACACAAACTTGGGGCATACAAACCATTATTAAACTTGGAATTCATCATACAGGTGATTCATTAATAATCACAGTCTTAGAAATTAGAGGCAGAAGGCACTTTAGAACCTATCTGTTCTGAATCCATCAATTTATAAATGGGGAAACTGATACCAGATAAGAGACTGGAACTTAATTACATTGGTGAGAAGCAGAGGCAAGATTTCAACCACTATTTATTGACTATCTAGTTGGGTTTGGATCTGCCTTGAAGCCTATTAGATTCTTCCATGGTATATTTTTGGTAGAAACTCAGTATTCTTGGAGAAACTTGTATATCCATGGTGTAGGAATGCCTGCTGCTCATGAAAATCCTGATGGCCTGGCACTCTGTTTGACATTAATTCCCAATCACTAATGAGTATAAAAATAGTAATAAAAATAAATGACATTTATATAGCACTTGATATGTTATTCTAGTTGATTCTCACAACAACACAGTTTATTATTATTATTATCTCCATTTTACAGAGAAGGAAACCAAGGCAAGTAGAGGCTAAGAATATGCTCAAAGTCACATAGCTAATAAATAAATGTCTGAGGCAGAATTTGAACTCCCTTACACCAAGTCTAGTGTACCACTTAACTGTCTATGATAGAATTTAAATAGCATTTCAAGATAAATTAGCTCATTTTATCCTCAAGACAACCATGGAAGATAAGCTTTATTAGTATGCATTTTACAGGTGAAGAACCTGAGACAGACTTGACCAGTATCATCCTGTTTATATTCAGTTGGATTTGCACTTAAGTATCACAGACTCCAGGTCCAGCACTTTATCCAGTAAGCAACTTTTCACACTTTATTAAGGTGAAGGATTAGAGAGATTCAAATGCCAAGGAGACTTTGGAATAATATGGACTGTCTTTGCCAATAAATATAGATCATCTCAGAGCACAAAGGAGTGTTCCTATCCATGTCCCTCCACGATTGTACTCCTGAGCTTTCCTTTTAGTCAAGCCTGTGGCAAAAAGCTCTTTTCCCATGTTTTCCACATGGTATCCCACAGATACATCTCAGCACATTTCTAAAAAGTTTTCACAGAAATGAGAAAGTAGAGATCTTGGCATCTTGACACTCTGCCCTCAGGAGGAATAAATCATTCCCAAATAATTAAAACTGATGTTAAAGGATGCCTATGGCTCTTGACTGAGAGGGAAGGAAATGACTTTCACTTCAAGAAAACGATTTAATTTGGATGATTTGCAAATTTCTTGATCAGCATCCAATTTCACTTTGGCAGGACTCAGACAGCTGTTTAGCAGTAAAGCTTGAGTTTGGGTTTCAATAAGCAGCTCTGCCACAGCCAAAACTGAGTGGAAAAGGGAATTCTTTATGTAGCCCTCAGAGCCCATAAAAAAGCAATAATCTTGCAAATGGACCATATGTGATCTTTGCCTAGATAGCAGTACTATGACCAAAGGCACTCCCATAAAATGGGGGGGGGGGTAATAATAATAATAACCTGTTTGTGTTGTTGTGAGAATCAACTAGAATAACCAAGGAAGAAAGGAAGGAAGGAGGAAAGGAAGGAAGGAAGGAAGGAAGGAAGGAAGGAAGGAAGGAAGGAAGGAAGGAAGGAAAGGAAGGAAGGAAGGAAAGAAGAAAGGAAGGAAGGAAGGAAAGGAAGAAGGAAGGAAGGAAGAAGGAAGGAAGGAAGGAAGGAAGGAAGGAAGGGGAAGAAGGAAAGAAGAAAGGAAGGAAGGAAGGAAGGAAGGAAGGAAGGAAGGAAGGAAGGAAGGAAGGAAGGAAGGAAATAAGGATTTATTAAGCATCTACTATGTACCAACCACATGTCCTATCATATAGGCAAACATGGAGACCCCTTATTCATTTAGACAAGTGGCCACAAAGGATTGGGGTTCTAACCTTCTTCCAGGCTGAACTTGGGTGCTAATACTTACATGAGGTTCTTTCCAACCTCTGCAAAGGTTAAATACTGTCTGCATCCACCACCTAAAAAACCTTTTAAGATAAGGTGGTCTATTTTCTTTGTTCCCAGGGTCGGCTTGCTTCCCAGGAGAAAGTTTCTTGAGGTCAAGACATAAAGCTTCTCAGTAGAAAATAAAGGCAGAGACACTTTTGGTTTTGTCTTTATGTTCATAACTGGCATCTATCTCCCTTAGACATAAGCTTTCTGAGGTCAAGAAATGTGCTACTTTAGTGCTCAATGCCTGATGACTAGCACCTATCTTTCAAGTAGAAAGGAAGTTGTATGAGGGAGGGAAGAAGAGAGGGAAAGAGGAAGGAAGGAAGGAAGGAAGGAAGGAAGGAAGGAATAGAAGAGGGAGGGAAGGAGGGACAGAGGGAGAGAGGGACAGAGGGATGGAGGGAGGGATAGAAAAGTGAGAGGGGGAGAGACGGGGCAGAGAGGGAAGGAGAGAAGAAAAGAAAAAAAAGTAAGGAAGGGAGAGAAGGAAGAAAAGAAGGAAGGAAGGAAGGGAGAAAAGGATGGAAGGCAGGAAGGAAGGAAGGAAGGAAGGAAGGAAGGAAGGAAGGAAGGAAGGAAGGAAGAAAGAAAGAAAGGAAAGAAAGAAAGAAAGAAAGAAAGAAAGAAAGAAAGAAAAAAGAAAGAAAGAAAGAAAAAAGAAAGAAAGAAAAGAAAGAAAGAAAGAAAGGAAGGAAGGAAGGAAGGGAGAGAAGGAAATAAGGATTTATTAAGCATCTACACTATGCTAACCACTTCACTAATATCACCTCATTTAATCCTCACAACAATCCTGAAAGATAGGTAATATTACTATAATCCCCACTTTACACTTGAAGACACCAAGGCAGAAGATGGTTAAGTGATTTGTCAGCATCACAGAGCTAGTGAGAATCTGAAAAAGTAGGCTTTATGAAGGAAGGGATTATTTTATTCTTGCCTTTGTTTCTACCCCCAGCACAGAACCCAAAGTTTAGCAAATTTTTATTGAAGTGACATTAAAAATCAGCCCTCAAGATGTCTTTTTTATGAAGTTTTACAAAAAAGTACATAAACTCTGAATTTTGAGATGCCAGGAATTTCAGACAAAGCAGCATATTCTTCATGTGGGTAATTAGTAAGAAAGCAAAGAGCTCAAGATCTACATTAATAAGTACAAATGACCACCAACAAGGCTGGCATAGTCTCACATTATAGAATTTCCTCATTCACACAAAAACAGGATGAAACACAGAAAACAACGTGTAAACAAAAGGCATCTTCTCCAAAAGGATTTGTGTTCTTTAAGGTGTTACTAAGATTCTCTAACTAGAAAAATCACTGGCAGTTTCATAGTCCAAATTACACTAAAGGGCAAGTGCATTTTGAAAGGCCAGGAATGATTGTTCACATGCTGAGGAGCATCAACCCAAAGGACAGTAACCCTATTTATTAGTGAGTTTTCCCAATTATGGGACAATCTCATTTAAAGCTCATGCAAACTCCTATGGAGGCTAATTGGAGCCATGCATGCATCAAATCAGGTATTCATACTTACTATTACTGCTACTGCTGTCATTCCTAAGGGAGCTGGCTGCAACGGGGGGTAACAAAAATGGTTTTGTGACATTGACCCTGAAATCTAAATAGAAAGCAACAATGTGTCAGTGTTGCATAGCGACTTACGTGTATTTCAGTGTTCCTTAAAGGCGAAACTCTAGACGACAAATTAGGTACTGTTGTGCTGGTCTGGAGTCTTTGGATCAGACTTAGAGCTTCAAGGGACTCTAAAAGCCATTGAGTCCAACACCTCATTTTATGGAGAAGGAAACTAAGGCTCTAGAGATTTAGAACTTTTTATTATCTAATTACACTGTTCTACTACATGAAAAAACCCACCATAATCATTATGAGAATCAGCATAGATAATTTACCCATCAGTCAAGATTTTCAAAAATATTATATATTTTATATATTAAAAATATATTACCAACTTATTTATATATTTTATATATAAAATATTATGTACAGTATAATTTTATAAATATGTACATGAATATGCATGTTGTATATGTACATATTTACATTGTATATGTATGTGTATGTAGAGATGTAAAAGGATGTGTATATGTGTGTATATTTAAATGGTATATTTGTGTGTGTGGGTGTGTGTGTGTGTATAGACTGAATAGGTATGTGTGCATGTGTGTGTATGTATCTGTGTATATGTATATATTGGTGCATGTATGTATATGGGGATGAACATGTGTGTATATTATATATTAAAATATATAATATATATATATATATATATATATTTTTTTTTTTTTTTTTAAACACACACACATATATATATGTTTGGTTTTTTTTGGACACTGAGTCTCTGTACCTATCCAACAGCCTGGGTGGATAGAATAAAAGCTTCCTTATCTCAGAAGCAATATCATAAGGATGAGTATTAAAAAAGGTAAAGGTGACAAACCTGGATGGAAAGCCAAGATATTTACAATTTAAAAGGTAAACTCTAAGCTAAGAGGGGGTAGAGAAATAAGTGGCTTTTAAATATGTATGCAAGTCTTTCATTTTATTACGTTGGTTTAGAAACCAATAAAGTTACCGTTTTTTAATAATCTACTGTCATAGATGGCTGATCTAACCATGTATGTATGCATTGGCCATGTGTAGGTATGTTTACAGAGATACATATCTCTATAGGCATGGGACTGAGAAGCTGCTGTCAGAAAGTCTTTTTTTCTGACTTTCCTTCTTACCTTTCTCAGGCCTTATTGTTGAAGGCAGGACACAGTTGCTACGCTCAGGTATTTCTTCAAGTTCCTTGAAGGCATTGATGGATTTATTAAAGAAGCTAAAAAATTTTTCGGGAATGAACGAGCCTTCTTTATAAATGTTGTTATTTTGTTTTCTGAAATTCTAGAGGAAAAAAGCAATATTACTTGACATTACTCAAATGCTATTTTTGCTCAATGTAGGTCAAGGACATTGGTGGGTTGCTTATCTTCAAAGATTAAAGTGGGATGAGCCCTAGGATGCTAAAACTGCCACTTTTTCAAAGTTGCTTCAAGAGAAGCAATTTAAAAGAGAAGGCCTGATTTGGGGCCCAAGCCTGTTCATTTTGGTCTTTAATTGCTGACTATCCTCTGATTGTTTTACTTCTACACTTTTCTCCAAGTAAGCCTTTGGAGGCCTTCAGAACATGGTTGCCAACAAAGAAATGATCCTTAAAAGTAATGAGACTACTATTTGCTACAAAGACTCCTAATTTCTTTTCAAGGATCAATTCAATCTCCACCTTCTCCATAAAACCCTTTCAACTAATTAAAGCCTTTGAAATAACTTTTTTGTCATATTTTTATGTATTTGTATGTTATCTTTCCCTGTTTAGATTAGAAAATCCTCAAAACTCTGTACAGATGGAAATGATGAAAGTCTATCTTAGTTGGACTATCTGGTGGGATATGAGATAAGAGAAGGAATAAAACCATGGAGCAGAAATAAGACAAATAACAGGAAATGAAGTAGCAAGTCTAACTTTGTAAAGCCTTTCAGAAAACAGACTGCCTAGGCCTGGATCTTTAGGCTTCATGCCAATGCAAAGCTTCCAGAATCATAGGATCATAGTTTCAAAACTGTAAGGGATCTTATAGGTTATATAATGCAATCACTTTCACATGTGAGGAAACTTTGACTCTAAAAAAGCTAAGTGCCTTGTCCCTGGTCATATAGTAACTTTATTCTACCATAGTAACAGTAGCCCAAAAGCCCAAGATTTACCACTTTCTTTGTGACCTCAGGCAAATCAGTTTAACTTTTCTAGGTCTCAGTTTATTTATCAATAAAAATAAGAGACTGGACTATATAAGCTTTAAGGTCTCTTCCTATTCTGATCATCTCTGATCTTGGCAGACTCCAAAATAGGCATGGAGTTGTGATATCTCACTTGTCAAATGACCCAGATGGAGACAAAAATGGCCAGTCCATTTTTATAGTCTTCAAGAAGCAAGACAAAGATATTACTCCAAAATGGAACAATTGTATTATGGGAAAATATCAGAGCTAACTCTTCAATATAGAAAGTTTTCCATCCAAACTTAATTTAAAATAGCTGACTAATTTGGAAGCCTTCCTCAACCGAATTCCCAAAACAACAGCACAGGTCAGACTATCTTTATTTCACAGTGTGAGGTAATTCTGTTTCCAAATTAAGGGAAATAAACTTTAAAGAATTACTCTCTCTATAATTTTACACTACTCCCTCCTCTTCCCTTGCTATTCCTATAATTTTGTTAATGCAGAAAAAGATCTCTGAGGAAGGATTATGTTAAGGTTTATAATTCCAGAATAATTCCACTTATTAGCATTCATCACATCTTACAACATTCTGTTAAAACCCATGCATAAGCATGAAGCCACATACATAAATCCTCCATACTTTCAACCCCTTCTCCTATCCTACTCCATGTTGCAGAAAAACAAAAATCTACATTTCTCCCATTCTGGGGGGGTGTGATACATTACCTTATTTTTCTCTTCTAAGCATCCCATCAGGTCATCAATGATTTTTATGAGTTTATCAATGATTGAATAATTACTCAGACTACTGGAAATTTTGGAAAATCTGTATAAGAGGTTATTCAGGCTGGTGGCCAATTCAGGAACCATCAGATGTAACCAACAGTGATTAGGCTGCAAAGGAAAATAGATAAAACAAGATTAGATAAATGTTTCAGAGTCCCAGACTTTTACTCATCAGATGGGGAGCACTTAGGAAGTCCCTTGCCAGACTAAATCAGTCCCTCTATATAACTGATCAATCTTTTAATTAATCTATATCTTGTTTCAAGCTGTAAAAAGACATGAGAGTCAGCAGGGTATGGCATACATCTCAGCATCAGTAAGATTTGAATCTGCCTCTAACACACATTGACTGATTGACCCTGGGCAAGTCACATAACCCCAGTGCAGATGATTCTGTAATATTGCATATTGCATTGGTAGAGAAAACTTTATTATCTTGAGCTCCCAAAATCAAGAAGTCACAGATCAAGTTCAAAAAAATAGTGATCAATCAAGTGCTAAAGCAATAATCTGACCTTCAAAGATATTGGACAGGCAGTTTTCATATGAATAAATCAAAGCTATCTATATAGTCATAGAAAAAAATGCTCTAAAATCATAGAGAAATGTAAAATAAAACAACTCTGAAGAACCACTTCACATCTATCAGATTGGCTGATATGACAGAAAAGGAAAATTGTAATTGTTGGAGGGGATATGGGAAAATTGGGACACTGCTGATGGAGTTATGGACTGATCCAACCATTCTGAAAAACAATTTGGAACTATAGCCAAAGGATTACAAAACTGGGCACGTACCCTCTTTAATCTAGCAATACCCAAACAGATTTTTTTTTAAGGCAAATATCTGTTTGTAACAAAAAAGATTCAAAGCAGCTCTTTTTTGTGCTACCAAACAATTAGAAATAGAGATGTCTCTCAATTAGGGAATGGTTGAACCAAATGCTACTATACTATAAGAAATGATGAGCAGGATGAATTAATAAAAAATTGGAACAATTTACATGAATTAATGTAAAGTAAAGTAAGCAGAACTAGGAGACCAGTGTATACTGTAACAGCAATACTGTACAATGATCAACTGTCAATAATTTAATTATTCTCAGCAATATAATGATCCAAGATAAACCTGAGGGATTCACAATGAAAAGTGCTATCCAGTTTCAGAGAAAACACTGATGAAGTCTGAATGCAGATCAAAGCATATTATTTTTCTCTTCTTTTTTGGAATTATTTTAGGGGAGTTCTGTTTTCTTTCATAAGATGACTAAAATGGAAATAAGTTTTGCATGATTGCACATATATTACTAATATAAGCTTGCTTATCATCTCAAAGAAGAAAGATAAGGAAAGAATGAAAGAAGAGAGAGAATTTGAAAGTTTAAAAAATTTTTAAAGTAAATTTACAAATTTACAGGGAAAAATTATTCAAAAAGGGAAACGAACTAAAAAACAAAAATTAATAAATAAAACTAAAATATCTTTAAATATAGCTCTTCCCTTATATCTTTATAGCACAAATAACATGCAACTGAATTCATTAACCATTCATTAAATTTGAGTATTAGAAATATTCTCAGCAAAAAGTAAGTAAATGACATCATTACTGACTCCAAACAGTTAATAATCTTGTGATGGTAAAAAAAGACAAACATTTGAATCTGCATGTACTATGTATAGATCACTATAATAAGTATTGGGGAGAGGAACATATAAATCTAGTTCTTCTAGTCTAACCTCTTAATTTTAGAGGGGAATAAGAGGCCCAGAAAATTTAGGTAATGTATATAGCAATTAGCAGAAGTGAGATATGAACCTATGCCTCTGACCTCAAAATCAACATGTTTTCTACTGCATTCCATTGTTCCTGATCTTATGAAGTGTATCATCTAATATGTGAAACATGGAACACATTTACCAAACAATTGCAGTGGAAAAATAGTATTAAATGAAAAAGAGACATAGACAAAATAGTATGGAAAGAGGTAGAAGGTCATTACTAACTGGGTGAGGCAAGGAAGGCTTCATTTGAGAGAACAATATTTGCTTTGGGATTTAAAGGCTGAAAGAGAATTTAGTATATGGAAGATATTTCTTCATATCTATCATATCTGAGGAAGACATTTCCTTAAAGAAGAATGAGCTAAAGAATTCAAGTTAGGTGGAAATACTCAGAAGAAAATAATCAATACTGTCAAATGCTCTAAAGAAGTCAAGTAGGATGAGGATGAATATTCTATTTATTAAGAGATAATATTTGTAAAGCACTTAGCACAGTGCCTGGCACATAGCAGATGCTTAATAAATGCTTCTTTCTTCTTTCCTCCCTCTAATATGCTTTATTCAAAGTGATTTCTTTATATCTTCTATTGGATAGGTTTGCTCAGTGGAAAAAAAAAAAAAAACACTAGCTCTGAATTCAGAAGTTCTGGGTTAAAATTCTATCTCTGATATTTACCCTGAACAAGTTATTTCCCTGGACCTCAGTTTTCTCATCTGTCAAAAGAAGGGATGGCATTAACTAAGTGCTGCGGTCCCTTCCAACTGTATGATGCTCATAACACCCTTGTGAGAAGGGCAGAGAAAGTATCTTACTTGCTATTTTGAAGATGAAATGACAGCTGATAAGTAGTAGAGACAGCACTAGATCCTAGTCCTTCCAGTCCTTGGAGCTGGGAAGACCCAAGTTCAAAACCTGTTTTCTGATGTATGCTGGGCTGTGTGACTCTGGGCAACTCTATTAATTTCTCTATGTTTTAGACCACTTTCCAGGACCCTAAGCTACAGAGATAAAGCTGATCTACACAGGCAAATAAAGTTTTCTCAACTGAGAGTTCTCCATACTGATGAAATCATTGATCTAGTCTGTCCCACTCAAAGAACAGAGAACAATATAAATATCAAGTATAACATGTTTATGTATATATATGTGTATACGTATATACACACACATACAATATAAATATAAAGTTAGATCAAGTATCAAAATATACTTAAGCACAGACCACAAATATTGTCATTGGTTAGGACAGGGAAAGATGACTATTGGCTGGAGTGAGAGAGAAAGAATTTGAAAGGGACGTTGAAGTCATATAAAATTAATATTGTATTACTCATAGTTGCAAGTTTAAATAATTCTAAAATGATAAATCTTCCTGGAAAATGGAAAATGGTGGATTAATTCAAGTCTAATCAATTTAATTTCCTTGAATTAAGCAAACATGTATTAAGCACTTATTCTATACAAAGAAGTAATAACCACTGGGGAGAAAAAGATTACAAAAAGATACAATCACTACCTCCATGGAGCAAAGAGCTTAATGGGGCATATGTACAAATAACTGCAAACTAGGATAGGCTGTGATACAGGGAACAGAGAGATCTAGACAAAGGTCTCTAAGAGAACCAAAGAACCTTTGGATGGGGGATGGAGATGGTGAGGTATGGGATCATGGGATATGTCTTGGAGAAAATTGGATCTTGAAAGAAGACAAAAATGTAATGAGGACTTTTGGAATGGAAGGAGGCCTCCATGGATCCTTGAAAGGAACAGGATACAAGACAACAATTGGGGGGGGGGGGGAAGATCCCAGTCTTATTGGACTAGAATACAAGGTATATGAGGAAGAGGAGGATATAATAAAGAATGAAAAGGTATGTTGGAGTCAGACCATTTTTCAGTCATGTCTAATTCTTCATGACCCTATTTGGGGTTTTCTTGCCAAAAATATTAGAATGGTTTGCCATTTCCTCTTCCAAATCACTTTATATATGAGGAAACTGAAGCAAACAGAGTGAAGTGACTTGTCCAGGGTCATCTAGCTAGTAAATGTCTGAGGCTGGATTTGAACTCATAAAAATGAGTCTTCCTGATTGCAGGTTTAGCACTCTACCCACTGAACTATCTAACTGCCCTTAGATCATAAAAGCTCTTAAATTTCAAAAGGTCATATTGAAGAGTTCCAACATTAGAGAGTTGGAAGTACAGTCAGAAAGACCCAAGTTCAAACCCTACTTGTGATACTATGTGACATCATTTAACCTCTCTATGCTTTAGTATTTTCATCTGAAAAATGAAGTGAATTTTAATACCTCTTCCCAATTCTAAGTCTATGATCTTGTCCAAATGTGCTTCTGGAGTAGGCAGTAGGGTCCCACTCAATGGAAATCTTTTAAATCTATGATGATCTTAAGCTATATCAAAAAAGGTTGATATTCATTCTAGGAGATGATAGGAAAGACAGCAGGTTCAGAGATTCACATAAGTTAAACTCTTATTTTTGCAGATGAGTGACCCATGGTCACTTGGGTAATAAGTGACAGGTTCAGGATTAAGTTTCAACTCTTCTAAGAAGGAGAATGAACCAGGACAAAAATAAAGATTAAGTATGTGCAAAAGAGGGATAGTTAATGGAGAAAGGTCATGGGATGAAAAATGTAAGGAGGAAGGGGTTAGTTTTGGCAATGAGTACCATCTCAACACTTGAGATTTGAGGGAAAGAAAAGAAAAATGTTGAAGACAGAATGGCCTTGAGATGTTGGAGGAGGATCAGGATAAACAGTCCCAAAGTTCTCTGTAAAGAAGAAGAAGGTATATAGACCCAAAACTGAGGGGACATTGAGTCAAATGAAGGAAATGGAGCATTCCAGGCTTCATGCAGGGTGAGGCATGCATGATTTAAAAATTAAAAAGCCTCACTAAGAGTAATTTCTTTGACTCACTGAATTTTGGCTTCTTAATCTCTGGAAAATTCTTTCCATTTTGAACTCTAAATCGTCAAGCCAAAACAAGACATCATCTTGCCATTCAACTTAATTTTATCCATAACAGGTACCTGCAATCCCTCGAGAGATGACTGTGATCTAGCCAACAGTTGCTTTCTACCCTTTTCCTGAACTCACCTTATCTGTCCCTGGTAAACATTTTCCAACCCATGACAGCCCCTAATTTTTTTTAAATTTATTTTTAAATAATTTTTTTTATTTTTCCAAATACATAACAAAGATACTTTTCAACATTCACCTTTGCAAAACATAGTGCTTCAAATTTTTCTTCCCCCTCTCCCCAAGACAGCAATCTATGTAGATTGAACAATGCATTTCTTCTAAATATATTACTATATTCATCATGCTGTGCAAGAAAAATCAGATCAAAAAGAGGAAAAAAAGACACAAGAATAAAACAAAACAAAACAAAAAAACCCCAAGCAAACAAAAAAAGGTGAAAATACTATACTTTGATCTACATTCAATTTCATTCATTTTCTTTCTACATGTAGAGGGCTCTTTCCATTATAAATCTATTGTAATTGCCTGGAATTACCTCATTGTTGAAAAGAGCCAAGGTGGGGCAGCTAGGTAGTACAGTGGATACAGCACCAACTCTCAAGTCAGGAAGACCTGAGTTCAAATCTAGTGTCAGACACTTAACATTTCCTAGCTGTGTGACCTTGGGCAAGTCACTTAATCCCAATTGCCTCAAAAAAAAAAAAAAAAAAAAAAAAAAGAGCCAAGTCCATCACAGTTAATCCTCACATGAACTTATTGCTACTGTGTACAATGTTCTTTTGGTTCTACTCATTTCATTCAGCATCAATTCATGTAGGACTTTCCAGGACAGCCCCTAATTTGAAACACATGCCAGGCTCTACTCCAGGTGGGGCAAGATAGGAAGTGATATAAAGAGGAAGAGTAATGGGGCCTGAGGAATCAATTATTTTATTAGTATAGGGAACATGCAGGCAAGAAATCTCCCATTTTCACTGCAGGTAAGCATTTTCTCAACAATTTAAGAGCCTTGGAAACCACTGGAGGACTGAGAAATTAAAGGAGTTGCCTGGGGATACAGCCAATATGATTAGAGGCAAAATTTGAATCCAGATTTTCCTGCTTCCTGGGTCAACTCTCTATAAATTGTGCCATAATATTTCTCTAAGGAGAAAATAGGAAGTTTTGAAGAGCTTCTATGAATGGTATGATGTGAAGTAAAAGGACTGGTCCTTTAAAAGGAGAGAAGACAAATTTAAAATTCAGTCAACATGAGTATGTACAATAGGAATGGAGATGTTTGGAAGTAGGAATGTTTGGTGCAGCTAAAGGGCACAGTGGATAGAGGGCCAGACTTGGAGTCAGGAAGACTCATCTCCCTGAGTTCAAATCTAACCACTGAGACACTAGCTTTGTGACTCATGGCAAATCACTTAACTGTTTGCCTCAGTTTCCTGATCCATAAAATTAAGCTAGAGAAAGACATAGCAAATCACTCCAGTATCTTTGCCAAGAACATCCTGAAAAGGGATCACAACCAAAACAACTAAACCACAACATTTCAAGTTGAGGATTAATAGGGTAGGAACAGCAACAGGGTAAGTCAACAAGAAAAATAAATCATATCGAAATGGCTAACAAGGAAAGTACTAAAATAATCTGCCTGAAATTTGGACCATTTACTTCAATTTTATCAAGATTTAGAGGCAATGTAGTATCAAGTGCAAAGCTTCTTAAGCTGTGTATGGGGTCCTGTAACTGAACATAGGAGGGGGAAGGGATGATGCAAAAAATCTGACAAAAGTAAAAAATATCAAATATTCCACTAAGATCTAATTCTTTATGTAAAAAAAAAAAAATCCATCTCAGTGTGCAAATTTTCTTTCACCTTTAATAAATGGTAAAATTTCATGTGTACCAAATTATTGTTTTTCAATAAAATTTTATGATTTATTATCAGTAAATATTTGATTTGTATACCTCCACATACTTACCAAAGTAATTTTCCTAAAGTGCAGATCTGATCATATCTATTTTCTACTCAGCAGAACTTCCTGTGGTTCCCTATTACTTCTTATATTAAATATAAACTTCTCTGTATTTAAAGCTTTTAAGAGTCTGGTCCCAACATAACTTTCAAGCTTTCTGATATTACTCCCTTTTCTTCAATGTATACTTCTCCCAAATTGGCTTTCATATTGATCCTCGACAGAACTATACAGAATACTATACAGAAACAGAACTAAAATATTCAAAACATTCAAAAATGCATCAAAATCAAAAATGAATTCAAAAATGAAAATTAAGATTTGATACTATCCCTTAAGTAATAAAGCAGAATGGACCCATATAGAAAACTTCCTTCCGAGCTGAAATCAGAGACAACTCATTTTGGCTTATTTTTGCTTTGTGGATGATGAATCTATTCAGAGAAACATGACTCCTCCTGGAAAGGCATTTATTGACTATCATGATCCATTACATTTTTTTAAGTTAATTTATTTAAAAGTTAAATAGAAAAAAAGAAGAAAAAATGCTGTGAACACAACAAAACATAAGAGAGGATTCAAAATATAAAATAAAATTCCATTCCAAGAAAGCTTATATAATAAACAGTACATTGTGTTCAGAGCTGTCCATCTTTGCTTCCTTGTAGGTGTTTTATTCTCTGCTGTGCACTTTTTATTTTCTTCCTTCTCTCACATGTCCTAAGAGACCCATTATTTAGTAATCGTATTTCATATCTTTCCATTTAAAAAAATTATCTACTTGATTATTAATTACACTGAACAAATTAAGTAGCTGATCAATTACTAAAATATTATTTTCAAAGATTAAAAAAATAAAAGCCATATTCAATTCTTGTCACTCTTAACAAATTGTGATTATCATTGAAAATAGAGCATTTTTTGCAAGGAGAATAATTTGGAAAGAGGAAAAGAAAAGAATGGCAGAGAGGAGGGAAAAAGAAGGGAAAGAAGGCAAAAGGTGAAGAGAGAAGAAAAGGAGGAAAAGGGCACAGAAAGAAGGGGAGGGGAAAAAAAAAGAGGAAAGGAGAGAGAGAATGGGAAAGGAACAGGAAATCAGTGGGTCTTTTCAAATCCTTATCAGAAAAGCTTAATAAAGTAGAGCGAAGCTTTTTAAAATTTTCTTCTCCACAACAGTTTATGCAGTACATCAATCCTCAGTAGAAAGAAAGCTTCTTGAAGCCAGGGAAAGTATTTCTTTTTGTCTTTGCATGGTCTCAAGACATGCACATAGCAGACCCTCAAAGGCAGGTTGGACTGAAATTGAATGTGTGGGTGGGTTGTTCCCTACTTATTTAAAAGCAGCTTTAATTAATAAATTGCAGCCAACTGGGAAACTGGCCCACTGGCAGATTGGCGAGCCCAAATTCTGGGAAACGTTTATGATCATTCAAAACCGTTAAGCCTGTTGGCTGAGACTTCAGATAAGTGGGGATAAAACGAACTCCAAATGGAAACTATTCCTGGCTTTTTAATTCTTCAAACTCAGCTTCTCCAAGACAGTATTTATTTATTTTTGTAAATAAGGATATTCAAGGAGCTTATCACAAAAGGAAATAACTTCCCCTTTTTTTGAAATTAGGCTAGCAGTCATTTGGTTTCGGATCTGCTAATAGTGGTATCTGGATAAATGCAGCCTAGGTAGATGGTGCTGGGTGGGGGAGGAGAGGAGGACCAAACCATTCTTCAAAAGGTCAGTTTTTATTTTCCTCCTAGAACACTAGCCAAGGAATTTAAGGACCTCAGATACTATCTAATTTAATTCAACACCTTGTTCTACAAATGAGGAAGCCTAGAGAGATTAAGGGATCCACCTAAAAAACACCCATGATAGAAACTGGATATTGGTCTTTCAAGATAATACCCCATAACAGTAATAGCTGCCATGTATAAAGTGTTTTACAGTCATCTTTTTTTATCCTCACAATAACCTTGAGACATAGATGTTCTTACTTAATCCACTTAACAAATGAGGAAACTAAAGCAGAGAGGGCAGTAAGTGACTTGCCCAGGATCATGCAGCTAGTAAGTATCTGAGTCTGAATTGGTACTAAGTTCTCTATCCACTGCACCTCCTAGCCACCCACCCCCTAAACAGTGTGATTGGAACTTTCACAAAATGCTTTCACAAAGCAGTCTCTACCACTATAATAGGGTAAGGTTTATAGCATGGGGCTGGTTTAGCTGATTATGCTGTTGAAACCCTATTATTATCTTTCCCTTCTCACTCACATTCCTTCCTATGTTTCTGGTGGATTTTGTGGCTTATGGGCACAACAAAATCTCCTTGCTGAAACAGGGTACTTTCTTTCCTGTGGCCTCAGAGATAAATGAAAGATTTTTCTCTCTCTCTCTCTCTATATATATATATTCTCCCCCTCCCCACCTTAGTATTCTCCCACCTCCAAGCAGAGCTCATAATTTATTATGAAATGCTTAGGTATTTACTTCCATAAAGGCATTTCTGTTTACCTTACAATGGGCACAGAATTGAATATTTACATCTTACTACTTAGATCCTTTTAGGGCTGTGCAATGATCATTTCTCACTTTCTTATGTAAGGAATTGGTTCCCCATCCCATACACACACAAACTCGCCCTGATGAGTTAAAACTATAAACACCATACTTTCTAATCCCATTCGAATGTTTACTTATAATTTGTTTGGACTTGTACTTTCAATAACGTGGGGAACTCCCAGTGTGGAAGGTATTTCCACAGATGCACTATTGCTAACTTCCTGTTGGTCGGTTGTTTTTTGTCCATTGCTTTGGAAGAGGATCCATGATATTAGGAGGATAGTGGCTTGACATGCAAGTGAATTGGATCTGGGTGAGACAGAACTGTGTAGTCACCAGTTTCACTCTCTCTTCCAGTTCAGTGGCAAGAGATCACCATTCACTAACTTTTAATTTTTTGTATGTTACCTGAGCCAATAAGGAATTGTGATTTATCTAAATTATTACAACTAGTGTGTGCCAGCAGCAGAACCTGAACTCAGATCTTCCTATCTTAGGCTGATTGGCTCCCTCCCCAAGGCAGGTGGTTCAGTGGTTAGAGCACTGAGCCTAGAGTCACAAAGACCCGAGTATAAATCTGGCCTCCCTATAGTAGAGGATGAAGATTCCAGGAGTCCTGAAATGCAACAAATCTGACAATCCCCTCTTTCCTTTCTGTAGTCCAAACCTAGTTTGACATTGTGTGACCCTAGGCAGGTCATTTAACCCTTGTTTTCCTCAATCCACTAGAGAAGGAACTGGCCACCAAAACTGCTCAAATATGGTCCACAGATTCACAAAAAGTCACACATGATTAAACAAATTAAACAAACATGATTAAGCAACAACTATCTCTTATAATGTCTCTCTTGATATTTTCAAATGAATAGAATTATTGTTATTGATGATATTAATATTACATATTATAATCATACATTATCACATATGATGTGCTTAATATAATTATATTACATTATGATATTATTATTTAATAATTAATAATGACTGACCATAAGTTACTGAAGAAAAGGATACAAAACAACCTTTTGTTTGTATCCCCAATATTTATCACAATTCCTGGCACAAAGTAAACAAATGTTAAATGCTTATTGGTTGATTTTAAGATTGTCAAAGAACTTTACATACATTACTTTATTTGTGTTGCACAACAGTCACATGAGGGAGGTAATACAAGTATTATGATGTTCATTCTACAGATGAGAAAACTGAGGTGAGAGAAATAAAATGTAGCTTCCCAATGTCAGAATCTGAACTCGGGTCTCGCTATCTCCTGGTTCATTAGTCTATTCACAAGGCCATGCTATCTTTATTATTTTTACATTAGCTAATTATACTTTTTGCACTTCAGAAAGGTGAAGCAATAAATAAAACAGCATGAGTTTCCTGAAGGAATGCAATCTCATATGCTCTTGTGACTGCCATAACTCTCTCGGAAAAGATTATGATCTAAAGCCATGATCTTAATGATCTTATGATCTTAATCCACCCACCCATGTATTTTAGTCCGTTAACACATTGGCATTTAAGTTCTAGAATTTGTAGCAGATAAAACAACAGAGTAGACAAACCCTATTAACAGAAAGCCAGATTTGTCCTGTATGCCTGGAAGACAGAAAAACCAGTTTCGACTAGTATACTAAGCACTGAACTACCCTCTTTTTAATTAACTGAAGTCAATGATTTGCAAATAGCCCAAACCCAAGTGAACTAGCTATTCTGCTCCAGAGAAGAAAAAGAATATACTAATCTCAAGGATCCCAAGACTATGGGGTGTTAAATGATCTTAAAATCCTTGGATTTGGAAGGACCCTTAGGAGTCTTCTTGTCCAACACCCTGATAATGAAGATCTCTCTTAACTAGAGACAGCAAGTAACTGAAAGTCACATAGACAACAATATATTTCTTTACTCAAGGCTCTTAAAAACCTGGCCATTTCTTGGAAAAGGGAATGATGTTCCATTTTCTACAATACTCTCTGGTTGTCACTGATTTAATTTGCAGCTTTCATCAGTAATACAGGAAGTATTTGAACACAAGTCTTCTATTAATGGTTCAATAACCTTTCCATGAGTTCCATTAATGTAATTTAATTTTCCTTTATGCATCAAAAAGTATGCATTTGCTGTTGGTTTCTACATTTTTTTTCTTTCTCTTCTAGAGACTGGACAGATTGAAACAGCTTTAGAAACATTAGCTCCTTGGAATAATGTGATGTTATCTCTTATATAACTAAAAAAAAAAAAAAAAAAAAAAAAAGATTTACCAATTGACTAAGGGCACAAAGATAATTCCAGGGGTGGATTGAAGTTGAGGTTTGTGCTGTATCAACTGTCCTCAATTGAAGAAATTTGTCTAAGATTCTTAAAGATCTGGCCATTTTTATGAAAAGAGAAATCTGTTTTCATTTCTACATCTCTACTTGATTACTATTTATTTATTTCCTTTAAATCTTTTCTTGGTCTAGGTAGGGGTAATGGAAGGAAGACAAGGATTCTGACTCTTGAGAATTCCTAACTCTTGTGATCTTGGGCATGTAACTAGACTTTGGTTTCCTACTTGGTGAAAGGAATGAGGCTGCTCTAGCTGGCTACTAAGTCACCTTCCTGTCCTATGGAAAGTATTGGCTGCTAAGTGGTAAATCTATTGGGACCCTCCTCTCTCTCTCTCTCTCTCTCTCTCTCTCTCTCTTCTCTCTCTTCTCTCTTCTCTCTCTTTATATATATATGTATATATATATAGGCAAAGGTACTTAGAGGGAGGAGGGAGGAGGAGGAGGATTAAATATCACTTAATAACTATGATATACAGTGACACAAAGTCTTCATGTTTAATGAAATGTCACCAACATCCATAGTGCTAGGTTTGATTAAAAATATTTTGGGTATTTCCATTGAAAGTGACTAATCCAACAGACCCTTAATAAATCAAGATTAAACTAAATATTAAATTTTATTACTAAAAAATTAGTTTAAACATATTTGAGGAAATAGTCACTTCCAAAGACTAGCTATGTAAGCTGGCCAACTAAAATAGGAGCTTTCAAAGATTGTGAGAAAAGCAATTTAAAAATAGACAGCACACTGCAACAGAAGGTTAGAATGGGCCACCTAAAATACAGGAAGTGGCGTTCTAAAACCTGAGCAGTAGGGAACCTGATATATCAGCTGAAATGAGCCATGTGCTTTTAAAATGTCACGAGGACTAGCCTCACTTACTTCACCTTATATGCATTTCAAAGAGATCATTTTCTAAAGAAATTTAACGGGTCCTTTTTTTTTTTTTTTTTTCTAAATCAGATGAGCCAAATCACAAAGCATCATTTTGGGATGAAAAAGGTTGATTTAGAGAGTAGCTATCTAATTCAAAACCTGGAAAATAAGAGCTGGGGGTGAGGGAGTAGGTGGAAGGAAATCTGGTGCTATAAGCAGAATTCCATTTTCATTGTTCTCCAACTCTGAAAAGAACCAGAGGAAAATGATTTCAGATCTCTTCCTTGAAGACTAATTTTTGGTCATTATGATTTTATTAAATGTTATTGTACTTTAATTTTTTAAAATTAAGAAACATTTATTTTCTCTCTCCCCGCCCCCATCTCACTGAATAAGGAAAATAAAATCTTTTAAACAAATATATAAAATCAGGCAAAATAATTCTCATATTGGTTATGTCCAAAAATGTACAGCTCATTATGTATAGTGAATCTATCACTTGTCTGTCAGGAGGTGGGTAGCCTGTTTCATTTGTCCTCTAGAATCATAGTCGATTATTCTATTAGTTAGAACTCTTAAATCTTTCAAAGTTATCTGTCTTTACAATATTGTTATCATTGTACAACTTGTTCTCCTAGTTTTAACCACTTTTCTGTGCATCAGTTTGTACAAATCCTCCCAGTTTTTTCTGAAGTTATTCTCTTTATCATTTCTTATGGCACAATAATATTTCCCTATATTCACATAACATAATTTGTTCAACCATTTCCCAATGAATGGGTCCTCTCTTATTTCTAGGTCTTTGACACTTTTTAAAAGGGCTGTTATAAATGTTTTTGTAAATGTAGATTCTTTTTTTATTCTTTTTGTTTTTTTTGGAGGGGGGAATGGAGGGGACATATAGTTCTTAGTAGTAGCATCTCTAATCAGCATGTATATATATATATATATATATAATTTGGTGACTTTTTGTACATAGTTTCAAATTACTTTCCAGAAAGGCTGGACCTATTTCTGATTCTACTAACAGTTCTTTAATGTACCTTTTACATAGTAGTGCCAATATTTGTTATTATCACCAATCCAGTAAGTTTGAGTTAGAATGTCAGAGTTAGCTTTATTCGGTATTTCTCTATCACCAATCAGAAGCATTTTGAAAATAAGGCTGTGCTCCTCATTTCTCCATTCAGATTAGTTTATTGTTTCACTTCCTATGTATATTGTACATTGTTGCAAAATTCTGTGTTATTTTCCTAGTTCTGCTTACTTCACTTTATATCAGTTC